>NC_137604.1:32798918-32826418 GCF_963280865.1 Gymnoscopelus braueri | reverse complement strand
TTCCCTATCTTATTACGTTCATCCGTGACACATTCTGTTATTCCATTCATTCCTCTCCCCATTTTACAATTTGCACTTCTTTACGCTACACTTTCGGCTTTGCCGGCGGCACAAGTCTTCATGCACACATAAATTGTATGTATATCTATCTTACGAGTGGTGGAAAATGTACTCAATTGTTTTACTTAAGTAAAAGTATCAATACTGCAATGTAGAAGTACTCTGGTACAAGTAAAAGTCCGGAATTCTAAATTTACTTGAGTAAAAGTACAAAAGTATTGGCATCAAAATGTACTTAAAGTACCAAAAGTAAAAGCACTAAAATGTTTGAAAATAGCAGATCTACAAGCTCACAACGTTTCGCATCGCGACGCGTTGTGAGCTTGTTGATCGGCTATTTTCAAATAGCCTAGGTATAAAATAGGGCTAAAGTGGTTAATGTATGTTTTATAATGTAATAATGTATATCTGCAAAGTAACTAGTAACTAAAGTTTTCAAATCATTTGGAGTAAAAGTACAATATGTGCCTCTGAGATGTAGTGGAGTAAAAGTAAATGTATAGGCAATTGGAAATACTCCAGTAAAGTAAAAGTACCTCGAAATTGTACTGAAGTACAGTACTTGAGTAAATGTACTTAGTTACTTTACACCAATGCATCTTACTTAAGGACACATGGACTCTCATGTGTCCTCTACGTTTCTCACTCACTACCAGGCGATTATAGATATCCTGGTTTAGCTTAACATAAGAATCTCATCACTCTAGACTTGTCCTCTTCAACCTTTTAGAGTTGAACTTCAGTCATTCTTTGACTCTACCGAGACAAGACAATCTCCATGTTTGGGGGTTTATTACTCTTATCTGATAAACCTTCACCCACTCTCAGTGAAACAGACCACATTGGCATGCATAGCCCTGATTTAAACCTCCATTTGAGATTTACAACCTGGTGAGAATCTCCTCACACATAAGGGACTTCTTCGGGTTCTCAGGAATTTGGAACATTATGTGTATGTTTTAATAATCTTTTAGGAATGTTGTGCATGTTATGTTTACAGATATCATTGAAGTCACAATGTATTAAAATTTGAAAAATGTAGCTCATATGATAGTTATGACAATAACTGTCCACAACCTTGAGATAGTCATGGCCCTCATCATCCCGTTAGACTATTGCAAATCTCTTCACAATGGGATTAGCCAGTCGTTTCTGCCTCGTCTCCAACTGGTCCAAAACAGGGCGGCCAGGCTCCCGACTGGTACTAGGAAATAGAACCATATTACCCCTGTTTTTTTTGTTTTGTTTTTTTAATACATTTTTATCCCATGATTTTGTAACCCATATTTTTTTCACCCAGTGCCAATTGCCTTTGTAATCCTGGGCGCTACTCTCCCTCTGCCAGCCTAGAGAGAGCCCAAGCTGAAGCTCATGCCTCCTTCAATGCATGAGGAGCAAGCAGGCCGCTTCTTATCACCCGTCAGGGGGGAGTTTCCCTGGTTGGATGTAGCGCGTGGAAGGAACACGTTATAACAACCTTTCCCCTCCATCAGGCGCCCCGGCTGACCAGGGGGAGGCAGTATAGAGACCAGGATTACTGCATGTTTTTGTGAGGGTACCTACCCTAGGAGACACGGGGAGAACATGCAAACTCCACACAGAAAGGCCCTCTCGCCAACCCCACCTAGGGTATGGGCACTGATGACGCCGAGGAGAGAACACACCCACAGCGTCCCCGGCGGGAATTGAACCGGGGACCTTCTAGCTGTGAGGCGACAGCGCAACCGACTGCGCCACCATGCCCCCTTTTTACCCCAGTTATTACCATATAACCCCTATTTTATTACTGACTTTCTATATATATGTCTTGCTGTTTATATTGTTCTTTAGAGCACTTTGGTTCAACGGGAGTTGTTTTTAAATGTGCTTTGATTTTACTTTAATTTGACGTTTCTGCTATAATTTATGTTGTTGGAAATGTGACAAAAGCTTATTTCATGGTGATGAGGTTGGCTATTTAAAATGCTCACCCTAGACAGTTTACGTTAGAATTGATGTTAGTAAACACAATTATCTCTCTCTTTCTCTCTCTCTCTCTCTCTCTCGCTCTGTGTGGGCATGACCGACAGGCCCATATGCATTATGAGCAGCTACTCCGTACACTGGAGGAAATGTGAAAGGTCTCTCTCTCTTTTGTAACTTTAAGCTACTAAGTAATTATCCCCGCTCAAATGATAGATTGTTTTAGTAAGGTACGCGTGCACTGAAGTAAGTGAAAACACTGGACCAATAACAATATAACTGGTGGCGTTACGCCCAGATGCTACCTGTATCTGTAACAAGAGTGTCATCTCAAAGCTTATACTGTATGTGCAAGGACGCGCTGTGATTGGCCAGTAGTCACTTTAGTTAATATATTCACGTTGATTATAAAGTTAAGACTTGTTAAGGCATTTTCAGCCAATTGATTTCTATTATCTACAAGTACAATGTTTTGTGAAATGTGATATATAGTCATATGCCATTATAAACTACTACACGTCGCACTGTTTCAGCTGGAAGTGAGATTCCCCATTCTAGTGAATGAGGCAGCCTAGAGGGCGGGCCAAAGAGTACACCGGCCGTCACTGATCACATGACCCTAACACTCAATGCTCCAGTTCTAGGCAACATAGAGGGGGGGGGGACTTTTTTTCCTATTTCCACACAACAGCTCTAACGTATATTATGACATGGTTCAATGTTGAAAATGAGTGGTATTTCCCTTTAAGTAGTGTATCCCGAAGCCAGTCAGGTACCACGTAACGCACAACCAGCTGCTACTAATGAAGGTACTGCGTAGGCTCAGAAGGCTTTCGGGAAACGGGTTTGCTGCTACGCAGTACCTTAGGAGGCTCTTACGCACGTGTGTAACACTACGCACGACCTAAAATCGCTTTTGGGAAACCCGGACAATATTTTCTGATGGAAGTCTGCCGCAAAATACATTATTAAGTTTGCTTGTTGTTGCTCTTGATAAGAGCATCTGCTAAATGCCTACATTCTAAATTAGCTGATGCAAAAAAGGGAATTCATCTCTGATGGCAATTGGCAGCACACCAGCATGCACAGTGTCATGTCAATCAAAGCTTGTGGATTTGTTAATTTTTAAGCCTTTTTGGAGAAAACTGGAATGAAATGGATGTCAGTGGCTCACCACATGCCCAATTTTGGAATGCACGTACGCAAGAGGGGGTGAGTTGATATTTTAACATACAGAACACACAACCTGGGGTCTTAGATTTAATGATTTCTGAGGCCCTTAATATTAATGACGACTGAGTCAAAAATGACTACTGGACTGTCTAATAATGATGACTATGACGACGACAGCCTCAGATATTCCACTAATTTATGCACATTTGCACTGACAAAGAGACACAGTCAGCACTATGGGATCGATTGGCATGATGAAACCCAAGCCCAGCTTATAGCCGCCTTTTGAGTGAAATGAATCCCAGAGCGATGATTCCCCAACTGTTACAGCTATGTCATTAGAGACCTTCCACTGTTACAGCTATGTCATTAGAGACGTACTGTTACAGCTATGTCATTAGAGACCTTTCACTGTTACAGCTATGTCATTAGAGACGTACTGTTACAGCTATGTCATTAGAGACCTTTCACTGTTACAGCTATGTCATTAGAGACGTACTGTTACAGCTATGTCATTAGAGACCTTCCACTGTTACAGCTATGTCATTAGAGACGTACTGTTACAGCTATGTCATTAGAGACCTTTCACTGTTACAGCTATGTCATTAGAGACACTGTTACAGCTATGTTACATGCTCTCTCCCGGACCAAAACCCAATATTATTCCACTCTTATTGGCTCTCAGCAGAAAGACCCCAGGCTGTTGTTCTCTACCATTAATCGACTTCTACGCCCCCTCAGTGTCCCTAACTCCTCAGGTGCCCCTGACCTTTGCATCAGGTTCTTGGACTTTTTCCAAGCTAAAGTGGACTCCATCCACCAACAGCTCCTGGCACCTGCCTCCCCCACTCCACACACTCCTCGGCCTCAGGACACTGCTCCCGTCGCTGCCGGCCTCCCAGCGTGCCGTCTTTCCTCCTTCACTGCTGTGGATGATCTGATGGTCACTGAGTTGGTCATCAAGGCTAACTCATCCACCTGTTCTCTGGACCCCATGCCCACAGCACTAGTGAAGACGTGCCTACCCACCCTCTGCCCTTTCATCATTGACATCATCAACTCCTCACTGCAAGCTGGCACAGTACCCTGCAGCCTCAAAATTGCCTCAATCACTCCGATTCTCAAGAAGCCTAGTTTGGACCCTGAGGAGCTGAGCAACTACCGGCCTATCTCCAACCTTCCTTTCCTCAGCAAAATCTTGGAAAGAGTAGTTGCCGCCCAAATTCAACAACACATGTCCAACTATGAGCTTTATGAGCCACTCCAATCTGCCTACAGAACACACCACAGCACGGAGACCGCCCTACTAAAGATCACCAATGACCTTCTTATGGCTGCTGATGTAGGCCACATCAGCATTGTTGTTCTTCTGGACCTCTCCGCAGCTTTCGACACAGTCTCCCACACCATCCTCCTGGACCGCCTCTCCACCTATCTTGGCCTCACAGACACAGCCCTCGCCTGGTTCCAGTCATACATCTCCAACAGACAACAGTTTGTCACTGTCAACTCTTCCAGATCACACCCAGCCCCAGTCAAACACGGCGTGCCGCAAGGTTCCGTACTTGGTCCACTACTGTTCACCATATACATGCTCCCCCTGGGTCAGATTATTCGCCACCATGGACTAAGCTTCCACTGCTATGCTGACGATACTCAATTGTATCTGAGCACCACACCTTCCAGTCAGCTTCCCCCCCAGTCCCTAGTCAACTGCATCACTGAAATAAAAACCTGGATGACCACTAACCTTCTCAAACTAAACAGTTCAAAAACAGAGCTCATGTTTGTGGCTCCCAAGGCACTGCTCAAGAAAATTGGAGATGTTCTACTCCATGTCGATGGCAGCTCCTTATCTCCATCTCTGGAAGTCCGCAACCTTGGCATTATTCTGGACTCAACCCTCTCTTACCAGTCACACATCAAATCCATAACCAAATCGGCTTTTTTCCACCTCAAGAACATCTCTAGACTCCGTCCCTCACTCTCTGATTCTGTGGCTGAGACCCTCATTCATTCATTTGTAACCTCCCGTCTGGACTATTGCAATGGAGTCCTGTTTGAGCTTCCAAACAAATACCTGGATAGGCTCCAGTATGTCCAAAATTCAGCTGCCAGAGTTCTCACCCGCACCAAGCCTTGGCAGCACATCACCCCTACCCGTAAACAACTGCACTGGCTTCCTGTTCAATTCCGCATCCATTACAAACTCCTCCTTCTCACCTACAAATGTCAAAATGCCCTTGCTCCACAGTACCTCTCAAGCCTACTCCATAAACCTAGCCGGTCACGGACCCTGCGGTCCACAGACTTGGACCTCCTTGCTGTCCCCAACGCAAACATGCAAACTTTCGGTGACAGAGCCTTCAGTGTGGCAGCCCCCACCCTGTGGAACTCCATCCCAATAGGGATTCGCCATGCTCCAACACTGGACT
Source organism: Gymnoscopelus braueri (assembly GCF_963280865.1). NCBI lineage: Eukaryota > Metazoa > Chordata > Actinopteri > Myctophiformes > Myctophidae > Gymnoscopelus > Gymnoscopelus braueri. The sequence goes on along the minus strand of NC_137604.1, from coordinate 32,820,788 downwards.
CTTTTAAAGCTGCCTTGAAAAGACACCTATTCTCTCAGGCTTATGGCATATAGTTGTTTGTTGTTTGTTTGTTCATTTGTCTGTTAGTTGTTCATTGTTCTGATATAAAGCGTCCTTGGGTTTATGAAAGGCGCTATATAAATTCAAGCTATTATTATTATTATTTATTAGAGACCTTCCACTGTTACAGCTATGTCATTAGAGACACTGTTACAGCTATGTCATTAGAGACCTTCCACTGTTACAGCTATGTCATTAGAGACGTTCTGTTACAGCTATGTCATTAGAGACGTACTGTTACAGCTATGTCATTAGAGACGTTCTGTTACAGCTATGTCATTAGAGACGTACTGTTACAGCTATGTCATTAGAGACGTACTGTTACAGCTATGTCATTAGAGACGTTCTGTTACAGCTATGTCATTAGAGACGTACTGTTACAGCTATGTCATTAGAGACGTACTGTTACAGCTATGTCATTAGAGACGTACTGTTACAGCTATGTCACTGTTACAGCTATGTCGCTGTTACAGCTATGTCATTAGAGACGTTCCACTGTTACAGCTATGTCATTAGAGATGTTCCACTGTTACAGCTATGTCACTGTTACAGCTATGTCATTAGAGACGTTCCACTGTTACAGCTATGTCACTGTTACAGCTATGTCACTGTTACAGCTATGTCATTAGAGACATTCCACTGTTACAGCTATGTCATTAGAGACGTTCCACTGTTACAGCTATGTCATTAGAGACGTACAAACACAACACAAAAGACTGTTTTGGCTTACACCAAAACACCCACTGGGAGAGCGCAGTAAGCATGCATGTATGCATGCGCGCGAGTGCATGTGTGTGCGTGCGTGTGTGTGTGTGTGTGTATGTGCGTGTGTGTGTGTGTGTGTGTGTGTGTGTGTGTGTGTGTGTGTGTGTGTGTGTGTGTGTGTGTGTGTGTGTGTGTGTGTGTGTGTGGGGTGAGGATGTGGGGTTTAGAGAGGAAGAGAGAGCGAGAGAGAGCTTTTGTTTGGACAAAGCAAGGAAATGAATAGAATTAGTGTGTTTTGGGATTTGAGATCAACACCTTCCTATAGTAATCTATGTAAAGCCATATGACCATAATCAGTAATCATCATCATCATCATCTCTGTGTGTGTGTGTGTGTGTGTGTGTATGTGTGTGTGTGTGTGTGTGTGTGTGTGTGTGTGTGTGTGTGTGTGTGTGTGTGTGTGTGTGTGTGTGTGTGTGTGTGTGTGTGTGTGTGTCTGTGTGTTTGCATGCACGTGCATTTCTGCGTGCGTGCGTGCGTGCGTGGGTGTGTGCGCGTATGTGTGTGTGTGTGTGTGTGTGTGTGTGTGTGCTCGTGCGTGCGTGCGTGCGTGCGTAAGTGGGTGCGTGGGTGTGTGCGCGTGTGCTTGCATGTGTCTGTCTGTGTGTGGGTGTGTGTGTGTGTGCGTGTGTGTGCACCAGTGTCTATATACAGTACATGCGTGTACCTGGACATTGTGTATCCTGTGTGCATGCCCTATACCTACCTATACAGTATATACCGGTGATAACACCTTCCAGACTACACAATGAGGTTTCCCCCACAGCAAGGCCCTGTGCCTGGCCTTTGGGGGGGGGGAGGGGTGGGGGGGCGAGATCCTATGGTGGCAGAACACTGGGAGCCACTACGTTTCACTGCACCGCTGATAGAGCAGGCTGCAGGTTGAATGCATAATACCAGGCCTCAGTCACACACACAGCCATGCTGCTTACTGGGCTGACAGATGAAGCCAAGGCGTGGTCACGCATACGTCTTAGCGAGCACCTGTGTGTGTGTGTTTGTCAGTGGTGTAAAGTAACTAAGTGCATGTACTGTACTGTAATTTTGAGGTATTTTTTACTTTACTAGAGTATTTCCAATTGTCTATATTTTTTACTTCTACTCCATTACATCTCAGAGGCAAATATTGTACTTTTGCAGATATAAATTATTATATTATAAAACACACATTAACCACTTTAGCCCTATCTTATACATGGGCCTTTTGAAAATTGCCGTTGTGATCTTGTAGATCTGCTATTTTCAAAAACTTCAGTACTTTTACTTTTGGTACTTTAAGTATATTTTGATACCGATACTTTTGTACTTTTACTCAAGTGACATTTTGAACACAGGCCTTTTACTTGTAACAGAGTACTTCTACATTGTAGTATTGACACTTTTACTTAAGTAAAACATTTGAGTACTTATCCCACCACTGCAGGTCACGCATACATCTTTGCACGCGTGTGTGTTTGTACAGTACATGTGCGCATGTGCGTGCGCATGTGCGTGCGCATGTTGCCCACACAGCAGCTGTCAATCACCGCTGTCATGTTCTGAATGAGCTCTGTAGTGAGATGAGGGCCTGTTTGATTTGATCGCTGAGGGGAGGCAGAAGGCCTGTATCACTGTATCACACATGGAGGAGGCAGAGTGGAAGATGCCATTCCTGCAATATGTCAGACACTCTTCAATGCACACACACCATGATGCAGCACACTTGCTGACAGACCCAAGACCCCCACACACACACACACACATGCACGCATGCATGTGTGTACGAACGAACGAACGAACGCGCGTACACATGTGCCAGTGCTCGGCGCGGTTCTTGGATCTGTTCTATTATAGCAACGCTCCAGTGCGTTTAAATGAATACTCCCTTCCTTCATCATTTAGATAGGCGGAATGAGACAGAGACCGAGAGAGAGAGAGGAAGAATGACAGAGACAGAAAGTTACACTGGGGAGACTCAAATTAAAAGTAAGAAAACGACAAGGAGTGAGAAACATAAGTACGAGTAAAATGAGGGTTTAGGAGAAAGGTAGGTATAGGAAGGAGAAGAGAGAACGGAGACAGAGTGATGGTGTGTGTGTGTGTGTGTGTGTGTGTGTGTGTGTGTGTGTGTGTGTGTGTGTGTGTATGTGTGTGTGTGTGTGTGTGTGTGTGTGTGTGTGTGTGTGTGTGTGTGTGTGTGTGTGTGTGTGTGTGTGTGTGTGTGTGTGTGTGTGTGAATGTGTGTGTGTGTGTGTGTGTGTGTGTGTGTGTGTGTGTGTGTGTGTGTGTGTGTGTGTGTGTGAGATGTGTGTGGCTGCAGAGCGAGTGCTTGGAGAGCAGACAGAGAGTGTAGGCTAGTTTGGCCCGCTAACCTTGGAGTGCTAGTAATTGGCACTTAGCATTAAACGGCCTGGCTCCCTCTGGGATAATAATACTGGGGGGGGGGGGGGGGAGAGAGAGAGAGAGAGAGAGAGAGAGAGAGAGAGAAGGAATTCTAGAGAATAAACAGGAGGTACAGTATACAGGCTAAGATTTAGGGAGAGATACCGGTAGATACTGAGAGAGAGAGAGAGACAGACAGACAGACAGACAGACAGACAGAATACAGTACATCACATGTCTTACTTCCCAGTCCGTCTCTGCTGAGTTCGTTAGGGATGTGTTCAGATTCAGAGATCTCATTTTCTGACTTTCTCAAATCCTGGTTAACACCTGTGGTTTCAAGGTATATTGCTGAGGGAAAGAGTTGTGGGATCGGCTCCCGAGAGTGGATTTCCCTTTGACATCGGCTCCTACAGTCTAATTAGTTCATAACTGTATTATTCTTCCTACAGTAACTTGACTCCAGTGAGAGCCTTGTGTTGTACCCATGAGTTGAGGCTTTTCACAGGTAGATTTTCCTATTGATCAGCTTTAACACAACAGCACTGGGGTATATAGACCTCCTGGGGAGATTGGATCCTATACCCTTTTACTCTATAAGTCCTTTACTTCCAAAATCTTTCAGAAATAGTGAAATTAGCAGATCTACACGCTCACAATGCATCCCCATTTTATACTTAGAAAACAATTTCGAAAAGTATCGAAAATTGCCGATCTGCAAGCTCACAAGTGATGCGTTGTGAGCTTATACAGATCTGATATTTTTGAAAGTTTTAGCATTTTGGGAAAATTGTCCTCCCATATGACATGCCTAAAAGAGGGTTGCCAGGTTGACAATGATTAAGAAGACTGATCTCTGGAATGGCTTTCACAAAGGTATGCATGTACAAGTACTGTACATGCCACATACAGTACACAGACACCAGTACTCACAAGAAAATAATGTGATTTTCAGTGGTGGAAGAAGTACTCAGATATTTATACAAAGTAAAAGGAGCAATACCACAATATAAAAATACTCTGTTACAAGTAAAAGGCCTGTGTTCAAAATGTTGCTTGGGTAAAAGTACAAACGTTTTGGCATCAAAATATACTTAAAGTACCAAAAGTAAAAGTACAAACATGTTTGAAAATAGCAGATCTACAAGCTCACATCACGTCGCATCGCGACGCGTTGTGAGCTTGTAGATCGGCTATTTTCAAATAGCCTGATGTATAAAATAGGGATAAAGTGGTTAATGTGTGTTTTATAATATAATAATTTATATCTGCAAAGTAATTAGTAACTAAAGTTTTCAAATAATTGTAGTGGAGTAAAAGTATAATATTTGCCTCTGAGATGTAGTGGAGTAGAAGTGAAAGTGTTTGAAATTGGAAATACTCCAGTAAAGCAAAAATACCTCAAAATTGTACTTGAGTACAGTACTTGAGTAAATGCACTTAGTTACTTTACACCACTGGTGAGTTTTGGCTGTGGTTAGTAGGTAGGAAATGCCCAAGTCACAACAGAGAAAGCACAAAATAAAAAATAAAGACTTTTATTTGACTGGATAGCTTCATTACTTCATTATTATTACACTGAGGAAAGCCAGAGAAGGCTGGATAAATAAAGCCACGTACTGCATACCAAAACGGCACAGTCAGGAAGGAAAATCCCTCATCGCCACAAGACTCATCCAGAGGTTGTCGGGAGTTACCTGCCCAGTGAACTGTGCCAGCTGATTCCGCACAGCAATTATGTTTTAACGCAGGCTAATTAAACTTGACCCCTTCCAAGAGTACAGGACCCCACAGTATGCGAGAGAACTTTCTGGAGTCTTAGTACATCAGCGGTTGTTATTGATGTTTGTGTCCGCGGCATGAAAAGGATGGTCAAGTGTTGCCTTTTTCTCTATTCAGCAGGCTGGCAAGGTCTCAATTTATTCAACAATATCACACCATCAATGTCAGCCACCCACTTAGCTTTGAACCACATGATGTGATTTGTGTCCGCCGCACAGCCACCGCAGAGAGTCGTGTGGTGCTAACCAGTTGTGGTTGTTGTTGATTTCCCTGTAACAAACAAACCTCACTGCTCCATGGGGCTTCCATGGTAAAGGTGCTATGCATGCAAATTGTCTAAATCTTTGACAGAAGTAATGAAGATATAGATGTCTGTGTGTCTTTGAGTATCTTTTATGCACGCACGTACCCACTCGCGAGCGCACGCACATGTGCGCGCACACACACACACACACGCACACGCACGCACACACGCACATGCACATGCACACACACGCACACACACGCTTCACATTTGCATAGCGCTGTGTTATGATCGGGGAAGGTCATGGCAGGTTATCATATATCATATACTGGATATCATATAATAGGCAAAATTGCAACACAGAAATATTCTGCTCTAAGATACAATAAAAGTTTTTTACTTTTCATTTTCTTGGCTCAGGTGGTAGCAAAGGGTCTGGAGGTCGAGCAGCTGTCCAGGAACCGAGATCCTCCTACAGCTTTGTGTTGAAGTGTTCTTGAGCAAGACACTGAACTGTTCCTGATGAGCAGGTTTGTGCCTCTATACCGTCAGTGTGTGAATGTGTTTGTGAATGGGTGTGTGAATGGGTGAATGGAATGCACACTGAAAGCGCTTTGGATAAATGCGGTATAGAATTTCCCAATGGTCGGTACACCAGTAAGTGGCAGTACTTGTAGCCAAGTCAGGCGCTTGTATGGTTTACGGTCAGAGGACACATGCCTGTGTATCAGGGGTCATCAATGTGTCCGTACACGTTTGTCCGTGGCAAAGACTTGGCACATTTCCGATTTTATTTACACGTTTTTACACGTTTTTTACAATGTTCTTATTTTGACCATAAGACCAAATTACTTAATGTCAACCTCCAGGTTTTCTTAAAAATATGTGTGACACTGATTCACTATGACACCATGTATGGCACATTAGGGAGCCCACTGGTAGTGGTTCTCAAAGGACCCCCTTAACTCTGAGTGTGTACAAATGGACCTGTAAGGTCCATTTGGTTCCATTTGTACACACTCTGAGTTACAGGCATATTATGGTCATTCAGGGCCAGCTCTTTATGGGTTCCTGGTAACATTATTGTCCACTCATTTTGTATGTCCGTGGCAGAAATTTAATTTTGACAAAAATGTCCACCACAAGCCAGCCTGGCGATTACCACAGCTGTGTATTCATCCCCATTGATACGGCATTAGCCTCAGCTTTGATTGAGAGAGAGAAGCAAATGGCTCTGCCTCAAAACAACAGCGTCATAATATTTATATATATATTGTGAGAGATAATACCTCCACGTCTCCCGTGGGACTACTTTGCCTGCTGATAGCGATGTTTTGACATCGCTGAGGGGAGACATAATGAAGCCTGTCTGCAAAAGGTGCCATAAAACAACAGCGTGTGACGGAGCAGACACATCAAACCTCGCCAAGCACGTCAGTGACAGATAGATACAAGACCATTCAAAATATTTTGGGACAACCATAGCTGAATGGGTAGAGGGGTCCCATACGTTCGATTCCTGGCCCCCGGCAATGTGTCGAGGTGACCCTGACAGTGGTGTAAAGTGACTAAGTACATTTGCTCAAGTATTGTACTTAAGTACAATTCTGAGGTAGTTTTACTTTACTTGAGTATTTCAAATTGTCAGTATTTGAGTATTTCAAATTGTCAGTATTTGAAAACTTTAGTTAATAGTTACTTTGCAGATATAAATTATTCATTATAAAACATACATTAACCACTTTAGCCCTATTTTATACATAGGCTTTTTGAAAATAGTAGATCTACAAGCTCATCGCGACGCGGTGTGAGCTTGTAGATCTGCTATTTTCAAACATTTTAGTACTTTTACTGTTTGTACTTTAAGTATAATTTGATGCCAATACTTTTGTACTTCTATTCAAGTAACATTTTGAACACAGGCCTTTCACTTGTAACAGAGTATTTCTACAGTGCAGTATTGATACTTTTACTTAAGTAAAACAGTTGAGTACTTTTCCCACCACTGGTAGAGAGGCCTATACGTTCGATTCCTGGCCCCCGGCAAAGTGTCGAGGTGTCCCTGATCAAGACACTTAACCCTATAACTGCCTGAAGCCTGACCACTTGGGCAGTAATGAGCTGGGTGAAGCTGAAAACAGACTTTCCCCTGTGGGATCATAAATAAATAGGTCTAATTAATTATTAACATGACATGCTAGTGAATAAGCTAGCCAGTAATGAGCTGCTTAACTACTTTCAACCTGGCGTCCAGTGGCGTAGCGGAGGGGTAGCAAGCGATGCACCGCGGGGGGGGGGGGGGGGGGGGGGCATTTACCGCACCATACCCAGCACCATCTCCATTGCCATTTGCGAAAGGGCCCCCACCCCCCTCCTTGCGCCGGGGCCCGCGATTTTGCGCTATTAGGCGCTATTAGGCATGTAATTCAGTGCTGGAGAAAGTACCCAAATGTTTTGCTTAAAGGGATAGTTCACCCCGAAAATTACTTTTTTTTCCTATTGATTACTCACCCCATGAAGCCCTGAATTCATGGATATTTTTTTTCTTTTGTCGCATTCCTAAGCCAATAATTTGATGACTGGCAGCGGCTCCGGTAGGAGACTCAAAGTGTCAACTTTGTGTCTCCTACCGGAGACATTAGCATCTTTCCGCCGGTCATCAAATTATTGGCTTAGGAATGCGACAAAAACTAAAAAGATTCCATGAATTCAAGGTTTCATGGGGTGAGTAATTGATAGAAAATAAGTAATTCTTTGGGTGAACTATCCCTTTAAGTAGAAGTGTCTGCAATGTAGAAGTACTCTGTTACAAGTGAAAGTCTGGTGTTAAAGATTTACTTGAGAGAAAGTACAAAAGTATTGGTATCAAAATATACTTAAAGTACTAAAAGTAAAAGTACTGAAATGTTTGAAAATAGCAGATCTACAAGCTCACAACGCGTCGCAATCTTTTATTTTCAATTAGCATATGTATAAAATAGGACTAAAGTGGATAATGGATGTTTATGTAATAATTTATATCTGCAAAGTAACTAGTAACTAAAGTTTTCAAATAATTGTAGTGGAGTAAAAGTACAATATTTACCTCTGAGATGTAATGGAGTAGAAGTAAAAGTATTGGAATTTGGAAATACTCAAGCAAAGTACAAATACCTCAAAATTATATTATTTTTAATTTTGTAATTTTTCATTCAAATAAATGATCTGATTGGGTTTTTAAACCCATAATACAGTTCTACCAGTAGAGAGCAACAAATCGACACATTGATGACCTCGCTGGTTCACTCACCCCCTCCCAAACAGGCTCACGTCATATCCGGTCATAACCGGATGTTGACATTTTCGACAACGTTGATCGGGGTAAATTACGATGCGATACACGACTACGATGACTGATCGTCACCCAGACCAAAGAGAGTAGACGTGGACCTCTCCGTTCGCTTTTTATACCGTGTGAAAAACCGTGACTTTCCCTATTCTGGCCGAAAATCACCGGAGAAAAACAACGTGACCCGGAAATGAATTTTTGTTTTTTACATCCGGCTCCGGGTGAGTCTGAAGGAGTCAGGAAGCGAAAGTGATCATGAAAAATAAACAGAATAGCGCGACCACAGTCAAAAGTAAAAACTCGGGATTTCTCGTGCTGGCACTGAGGGTACTCGGGAAAAACTCGGGATATCTCGGGGCGTGGCACTGAGAGAGTTAAGCACAGTACTTGAGTAAATGTACTTAGTTACTTTTCACCACTGATGCAATTATAGGCTACACATTTTCAAAACCTTTCAAAAATCGTAGATACAAAACGTACAGCTTGTAGCTCACCACAACTATTACTGTTGCTGTGTTCCGCTGCCCTCTGCCACAGCTGTTCATAGAATGGATGGGAGGGATTTTATAGGATGGTCTTGCTTTTGTCCCTCGTCCTTCTCTCCGCCACTGCCTCCAGACTGTCCATCTCTAGACCAACAATAGAGCTGGCCTTTCTTTCACAAGCATGTTGAGCTTGTGTAGCTCCTCAGCCTTGTTTACATGCTGCCTCCCCAGCATATACCACAGCAAAGAACACTTTGCCCACTATATATAGGAAGGTTCCACCCTACCTTACATTACTATTAGAATGGAAAAAAAGCACTTCACAGACCCGCTCAAGTGACTGGCTTACACTTGAGATTCCGCCTGTTCAGTTTGAACTGGGGAAATCTGCTTTTTGCTTTGATGCTCCTATTTCATGGAACACTCTACAACTCGCGCTAAAAATGAATGCCCCAATATCCTATGGACAATTTAATCACCTGCTCTTAAATCTCCCTACCTCAACATGTAATTGTTTTGAACTTACAAATGTTCTGTTATGGTTTATTTTGTTGTTTCTGTGTTTTATACACATGTGCCTTAATTGTTGATTTTTGTGTATGTAATCTCGTCAGCATTGCAAATTAGGGTAAACCTCAATGCTCTTTTCGAGAATAAATAAAGGTTTCAATCAATATACCACAGACTAGCAGTAGAACATCTTCAGTAGCCTCCTGGCTGCAGTTAGCCTGCTCCCTTTCCATAGAGCAGTGGTTCTCAAACTTTTTCATGTCAAAGACATGAGCCCACGTACCCCCATTTGAAAAGATATGCCTCATGGACCCCCACAAGAGAAGATTTTTACGGCTCTAGCAGTGATTCTCAACCATTTTAATTTCAAGGACCCCCATTTTGACATGTATTGAACTACGGACCCCCATTTAATGACATTTCTATCTCTGGGACCCCAGTTTGTCACGTGACAGTGTCGTGTGCATAGACATAGAAACCTAGATACTTCATTGGTCTCTGCAGTTCATTGGAGTGACCTGTATCGCGGCCACCATTTTGGAGAAGGCACGCTTCCTGACTACTGGCCAATCACAGCACGTCTGTGACCCGCTGCAGATTGGCCATTAGTCAAGAAGCTTGCCTTCTCCAAAATGGCGTCCGAGATACAGACGCCTCAGAGCCGGAGGAGGCGTCTACCTTTATATGTCTATGTTCGCATGCTTATGGATACCGCCCCTTTTCTAGGGAGACCCGCTGTGATTGGCCAGTAGTCGCTGTGATTGACAGTTCTCGCTTTTGCGTCTATGCCTAAACCTGACCTTAACCCTAACCTCAGTAAAACTATGCCTGCCAGGGAGCCAATCAGACACAGGTAAGGCGGGTCTATCCCATGACGTTGGTGGGATCCAGAATAACGCGACAGTGTCAGCTGACACTGTCAGCTGACAGTGTCAGGTGAGACTGTCACCTGAGACCGTCAGCTGTAGCGTCCATTTGGTTCCATTTGTACACTCTCAGAGTTTCAGACCCATAAGGGTACATTTGGTTCCTTACTATCCATCATTTAGCTGGGGACCCCCTGGAACTCCCTCAAGGACCCCTGGGGGTCCCCCGGACCACACTTTGACAACCAACGCCATAGAGAGCCTCAGTGTTGTCCCATGCAGGGACTTTTCACATTAAGTCATGTTTGTTTCCAACCAAACAATAACCTCTCTCCTTTGCCGCCGTGTCACTTTCACTTTGGAAAGTATGTGAAAAGTTATTGCCGGTGCATTTAAACCGCTCGAGAATGTCGCCAGTGATTATCAATAGTCTCTCTCACAGAGGTGGCAATGGGCACTATAATTCCTTCCCTCACCATAAAATGGAACGCAAATATCGAACGACCGGGCTGTTTATTGAATAGAACTGTGCAGCCACATCGTCCGCCTCGAATGGAATCCGAAGCGGCCGCTTAACCTCATAAAACATAGCCCTGAACACACAAATATTTCTAGGGGACTATTTAACCCGGACAATGCAGGTACTTTGCTAGTGATCTAATAAAAGCAGCTCATGCACACCAAATGCGTTCATTTAAGTTTCATTCCATTCTCAAAATTACACTGAGTAAACTCATTTACAGTGCCGTGGAGGAGGAGTAATCAGCATCACAGTGTGTTGATAATAATTACAAATATAAAACTAAGAACAATTTAAGAAAAATCTATAAACAATTACATCGTGGTGACCTCTTTGGTCACCAAGGTTCTAAACCCGACCCATGTACACTATCTAATTTCAGTGAATCGTTCAGCGTATTCCACGAGGCAGGGGCACAGAAGTCAAAGGCAGAGTTCAGTACAAACTCGAGGCCCTTTAAGTGTGAGCCAATTATTTGATCATGATGCACCATGAGGTCCAGAGGTCCATACCAACAATGAAGAGATGCAATTTGGACAATCTCCAATTATGGCTTTATATGAAAACAGATGCCAACGTAACTCACGTAACTCTCTGCAAGAGAGAACCACCCAACCATATGATACAGAACACGGTGGTGAGTACCATCGCGATCACCTGTGATACTGTAAATCTGATGGCTGAATAACATCTCTTTTATTTTCACTTCAATTTCTGTCCTCCTCTCCATATGGAAACGCAGACATGCATGGACTCACACGCACACACACGCACGCACACACGCACGCACGCACGCACGCACGCACGCACGCACGCACGCACGCACGCACGCACAAAAGAATCCTAATATGTAAATTGAATACCCGTGTGGATAACTAGATGCATTTTCTAAATCTCATCATCTTTATTATTTGCACATGACTATATTGTAGCGTTGTGTCTTTGCTTTGTCCAATCCATTTAAAAATAAAAATAATAATCTTGTTGTTTTAGTTTTTTGTTCATTTTGTTTTGTTTTTAATATTAAACTCAAATTATATGTAATGTAAACGGTGAGGCTCTCGCATAAGCCCCCCTATGGTTTCTTACCTCACCGGCACAACAACTAAATTGTCAACTTTCCCATGAAAAGAATTAATGTGTCCTGTGCTGTATATGTATACAAAAACTGTTGTGCAAATCAAATAAATCAAATCACACACACACACACACACACACACACACACACACACACACACACACACACACACACACACACACACACACACACACACACACACACACACACACACACAGACGTAACTTCTTCAACATAGCATTTCTTTCACTTTACCATTTTCATTTAATATTGTTACTTTAGTGAATAAGTCAAAAATGTGTAAAAATAATAATAATGATCTGACAGTGTCTCATATTTCCAACTCACTTGCCAGCTACATGACAAAATGCACAACTTATAGCATCCACTGTCGCAGCACCATTTTAATTGCTCCCCGAACTTCACAAAGTGACATTGTTTTTGTAACCATGTCTCATTCTGCATAATAAAGCCCACAAGTAATTAATATATGTGCCAAATTAAAATTCTGCCAAAACCCAATTTAGAGAGGATTACCTATGCATGGCTAGGTTTGTCATCATTTTGGGTATGTAGCGCAGAGTATAAGCAACCCTCCGTGAATCTGAGCCTGCTGTGCTTTTCTGCATGCATTTCTGGTGTATCTGTGTCAAACGCTAAAGAAAACTGTTGCTTGCTTGTTAATAACCTTATGCACCTTTTTATGAGTACCGGAGACTGTAAAGAAGTAGCAATTAACTTAAAAGTCTCGTCCCTGTACACAGCCAGAGCTCTGAGGCTCTGTAGGCACATAATTGATTCCCCTTAATTTGCAGGTGCCCTTGCAACGGAAATTTGAGCAGCGTTTGTAAAATTAACGCCGCATACATTGTGCCATCAGGAAATATATCTCGCACTGATATGCAGTGAAGGGAGGATTAGGATTTAAGCAAGATGAAGAGCGCAGGGGAAAAAACTCATTAAAATACTTTGGACAAACTGACACTGCTCTGCTGAGTGTACCGACAGTCTCTCTCACTCACACTCACACACACTCGTTCTTCAACCTCCAACCTCCAGGGACTTAATTATTGCCACAGATGAGTAGAAAAGTGTCTCCCTCATATTATTAACCCTTTCAGGCCGAGAACGCATCTGTGTCATTGTAAGATTTCTTTGGCTATTCAAAAATAGCAGATCTACAAGCTCATAGCGCGGCACTCGGAAAAATCGTGAAAATTTTGAGAAAATCTTTGAATATATATATATATTTTTCAAAGCAAACATTTGTAAGTCAAATCTTTGCTTCTGGGGGGATTCTACAGATGTCTTATGTCTTAACAGTTTAAACAATATATATATTATGTTGCTATAATCAGTGGTTCTCAAACTTTTTCATGTCAAGGACCCCCAAAATTATATGAATTTTGGCCGCGGACTCCCATCTCAAAAAGTTTTGTTTCAGGGACCCCCCAGAAGTTGTAATAGAGTTTAAATTGTTTGCTATGGAGAAAAAATATTCAAAGATTTGCACACATTTTCACGATTTTTCAAAAAAAATTGCTCATAGCTCATAGCTCATAGCTCATAGCTCATAGAGGGCTATGAGCTTGTAGATCTGCTATTTTTGAATAGCCAAAGAAATATAAAGTGACACAGATGCGTTCCCGGATTGAATGGGTTAACATGGCTTCATTTGCCTTCTAATATTCACGAATATTTCTTATTACAAAAAAAAGAACGAAAAAGCAAGAACTCTTTGATTGAAAGAGAGGCAAAGGGAGAATGGTTGAAAAAAGAGACAAGAAAAAAATCTATCTCTTTGTTCTTGTGCTGTCAGGAAGGAAGAGACAAGGAGAGACGGAGGTGATGGAAGGAAAGGCCCTGCAGGTTTCACCTTTGAAGAAAAGGGATATTATTTAAAATGAACACGTCTCGCCTTTGCCCTCCACCCCTACCTTCTATTCTTCTCTCAATGACTCTATGTGTTCTCTTTGTCTTTCAATATTCTACACCAGGTCCTCTTCTTATCTATTCTTTTGATCTCATATGTATGTATATATATATATATATATATATATATATATATATATATATATATATATATATATATATATATACTTTAATGCTCATACTACAGTATGAATAGGCCTGCAATATACACAAATACTCGCTGATCTCATTCATAATCTCCCCTCTGATTGACTCAATCAAGTGCATAGGCCTCACACCGTGGGGATAGTTTCACTGTGTAATCAAAGTTATCTGAAACTAATGGTATCGTATCCATCTTCATGTGTATAGATCTTATGATTAAGTATTCTACTCAGCAGAGAGACGTGCATCTAATTCAACATTTTACTTTAAACACTACGAAAATCTCCAGTATCAAACCTGCAGGGAATCACAGGCAATGCATTATTTATACTTTGCGCTATGCAGGGGGGAAATGACATCTCTTTTCATGTTAGCCTCGTCGTTTGCATCATATGGCATACTAAATGATGCTGTCTTTGTATTGCTGGAATTTTCTACTAACTTATACATGCTTGTTGGCATAACATACTGTACAATACATGATTATCTGCTCAGCAGTCTTTTATGTATACTTGCATTTTCTTCCATGGGGATTTATCACTGATAAAGAGAGATGCGGGTCGGACCACAGAGAATACGAATAAGTGCAAACACAATACATGTCATCTCTGACATGCCTACGTACACATTACACACGATAATATAGCCCCGTTCAGATAGACAAAATATATATTTGGGTTTGGTGTCATGTGTGAACGTGCGCCGAATTTTGAGTGCCGGCAATCTTGTTTTGGCATGTCTGCCTGCTTAGGACCTTTGTTCTGTTTCGTTTGTTTCATTTGTTTTCGATATGTAAGACTTGTAGCATCGTTGACACTTGGTTTTCTTTTGTTTGTTTTCATTTTTTTTACTATTTTGTTTCCTTTTCTTTTGTGACAAGTCATTTAATTTGAATATTAATAAGGTGGGCATAATAAGCTTTCGGTCAAATGATCTTGTTGAAAATATTCTGTATGCTCAACTGTTTGTTTTTCTAAACCATGACTGAAACAAATAAACGAACTAACTAACTAACTAACTACAACATTTCAGGCAAATTATTTGCGGAAAGCAAAGTGTGAACACCGTGCATCATGATGTTGCTCGCATATTCTGAGTGTATACCTTGTGTTCAATATGTATATATTTTTTTCCATTTACGGAGGAGTGTTCAACAGTTGACAGTAGAGCGACAGAGACCGTGTTTTTCCCCCCTAAAATGGAACGGTATCCATAGCTGAACACATAGCTTATGACTCACAAAGTGCTGACATTACCGGTGCAGTTCATCAGCTGCTAAATCTCCTGTAAACACCAAGGCAGCAGACAAAAGGATATATGGGATCAATACTATGTCTGAAGAAAATATTGGCTTGGCTGCAAGACAAGACGTAGTGTATGCCTTTCACAACAAATGAAGGCCAAGTTTTCAACACTGATGCTCCAATGCTGAAAAATAGGTCATGTGAATAAATGCAGCCTCGTATATGTTATTTGTGCAGTGCAGCCTCTCATATAGTTGTTCATTCCAATGTGTACAGTAATTTACTTTATGTTTTGTTTTCACCCCAAGTGATATGTCCAATTGCCAGTGGTGGAAAAAGTACTCAGATATTTTACTTAAGTAAAAGTAACAATACTGCAATATAGAAATACTCCATTTCAACTAAAAGTCCGGAATTCAAAATGTACTTGAGTAAAAGTACGAATGTATTGGTATAAAAATGTACTTAAAGTACCAAAAGTAAAAGTACTAAAATGTTTGAAAATAGCAGATCTATAAGCTCACAGCTTGTAGATCGGCTATTTTCAAATAGCCTATGCATAAAATAGGGCTAAAGTGGTTAATTCATGTTTTTATAATAATTTATATCTGCAAGTAGTAACTAGTAACTAAAGTTGTCAAATAATTGCAGTGGAGTAAAAGTACAAAATTTGCCTCTGAGATGTAGTGGAGTACCAGTAAAAGTATTAGAAATTGGAAATACTCAAGTAAAGTACAAATACCTCAAAATTGTACTTAAGTACAGTACTTGAGCAAATGTACTTAGTTGCTTTACACCACTGCCAATTGCTGTGGCTTATGTTACAGTATGTCTCATGTCTCATATATGTGCTCATGACACTCTTATTCAGGATGTTTACAGAGCGTGTCTTCATGTCCCCACAGAAGTAGACCAATCACAGCTGAATGCCACTATGGCCATGACATCATGAAACAGACATTTTACAGCGCCACGCTGTATAATTCACACACTGTGTAACTCGATGTAGCAGAAAACAGCGGACAGGAAACCGCACTGAAGTTAGTGATTCATAGCATCCCTGGCATATAAAGTGAGCACGGCTTAACTATAGCTGCAGTAGAGAACAGACACGGTGAATGGCACTAGAAGCTAACGATTTGTTCATGAAGTGCACACACCTCGTAACTTGCTATCGACGGACAGGGAGGGCATGCCGTCATTAGACTCTAATCATTGCAGACAAGCAAAACAACATGATTTGGAGACTGAGGTTCGATTCCACCATGGTGACTCTGGCTCGCCCGGGCACTCCGGGGAGCGGACATGGGACATATAGTGTGTTCTTTTGCGTGAGTTAACGCCCTCCCGGAGACACTCCTCACTCACTGCCAGGTGGGGAAAAAAAGCTGGAGACATGTCGTTGTCTAGGTTCAGTAGGTTGACTACACCCGGTGGTGGAAAAAGTACTTTTTTTTACTTAAGTAAAAGTATCAATACTGCAATATAGAAATATCCTGTTACAAGTAAAAATCCGCAATTCAAAATGTACTTGAGTAAAAGTACAAACGTATTGGTATCAAAATGTACTTTAAGTACCAAAAGTAGAAAGTACTCATTATGCAGAATATCCCATTTCACAAGTTTTCAAATGTATAAAAATCTTTTGAAAATAGCAGATCGGATATTTTCAAATGGCCAAAACGTATATAGGGCTGAAGTGGGTAATGTATGTTTTGTAATAATAATCAAAATCTACAAAGTTTTTAAATAATTGTAATCAAGTAAAAGTACAATAGTTTCCTCTGAGATGTAGTGGAAGTGGAGTAGAAGTAAAAGTATAGACATTTTTTAATAATCCAGTAAAATTGTACTTAAGCACAGTACTTGAGTAAATGTACTTAGTTACTTTACACCACTGACTACACCGCAGTGACAGGGACAATAATACACACCGGGGGGAATTGGAATAACGACTAAATTGAGGAGAGAAAAACTAAAGCAAAAAAAAGAAAAGAGCATCAATCAATAAAATGCTAATGCTAATAAAAGTAACAGTCATCAAAGTCTGTTGGTCCCTGCTGACCTCTAAAAACAGTGGTTAGAAATTTAGTGGACGTTTAGATAGCTTGCAGAGTGGGAGACGTCTCTTTCCGTCAGGAGGATCTCTCCATTTGAGTGAAGGGAATCAAAAATGGAGGCGCAGGCAGAGGAAGGGGTAGAAAAAGGAGATATGACATAATCCAAACTGAGACTGGCTGCTGTGTGATATCTTGTTTCCCAGCTCCACAGACTCAATCAATAGCACACACACACATACACACACACACACACACACACGCACACGCACACGCACACGCACACGCACACGCACGCATGCACCTGTCACTAAAGGAGAAGTGGAAGTTTAAGGATATGCTCTGAAGCATCTTTCTGGCTGTCCTGTTTTGGAACTCGAGGAGACATTGATCTTCCCACCTCTTCTATGCAACCTAGCGAGAGAATATGGAGTATCTGTCTCCCGCTGTGAACTCAATTCAATGATGATCGGTTCAGTTCATCGGCAATGCCTTGTGAAAAACAAACATTTTGACGTCGGTAGATAATTGTACACGTTGAATGTGGACGACGTGAGCGACTGTATACGTGCTTCTGCCAATATTAAATATTACTGCACATGACACACAAGTGACAATGGCTGATGGTGTATCTCCTTATCTCCTTGGCCGGATGGTCAGGGAGATGCAGTTTTCCTTCAGGATCAGTTCTCCTTCTGCCTCTCATAGATGATCAGCCCAGTGTATATTCTCCAACCCAAGATATCGTTATATCCACTCGGGTTGTTTCCGTTTGTCTCATCCTTTCGGTTTATCTCTTTATCTTGTTTGAAGCCATGTCGATCAGCTTGGATTTACTTCTTAAGTTCACATTGCCATCTGTCTGACCGGGGAAAAAGTTCTCTCATCTGAGTTTAGCTTTTGGGTTCACAAGTGATTGAGATTGAAATAAGTCTCTCTGGCGCTTTAGATTGAGACGTATCGTGAATTTAAATGTTTCCCTTTTCAAGTTGAAATCATTCCCAGTAGGTTCTATAGCCCCATAAGCACTGATCAGAATTTTTCTTTTGTACCTGAAATGAAGCTACGGAAAACTTTGGGCAAAAGGTCACAGTAGGGGGTTTTATCCTATAGATTAAGACAGATAAAGGTTCAACAGAGGGACTCAACGGTAACTCCCATACTTGACTCGGAAAAGGATTGAGATCTCATTGCTGCACATTGGGTAAGGAATTCACTGTATAGGCAGATTTAAATAGTACCTTCCCCATACTGGCCAAACCAAGGACGCAGAGGGCATTTTAGAACCGAAGGGGACGCATGCACGCGCACATGCGTTCCGTTCACGCACAGAGTGTTTTTTTTCCGGGTTTGTTACTTTTTGGGGGGGGGGGGGGGGGGTTCGGTTAATTCAGTACAAAAAATGTACCCCATGAAGTGTAGATGTCGGAGTTTTTTTTTTTTTTTTTTTTCTTCATCCCAAAAGTGGTGGGGGGGATATCCCCCACCCCCAATGGAACTGAGTATGTTCAAACCCTCACATGCAGAACCCAGCATGTAAGTCTTTGAATATCCTTTAAGTCAACAAACTGTTCTTGGTTCTGTAGGTAGGTAGGTACTTTATTCATCTATCACAGGGAAATTACAGTGTGAACTCTCATCATCAGAAATAACAAAGGAAAATACATCTAAAAAAGCATCACTATAAATCAGAATCTAAGAAACAGACAAAAATAGTACACACATGCTGAATATACAGTGTATGTTCCTTATGTCACCTGGCAACCCATGTGCAGATTAAGGTGCTATGGGCCATGATGCTTGTTGTCCTATATTCCGCCACCATTGTGTGCCCTTACTACAGCTACTGGTAGTGTTTAATGTTGGAGTCCATAATTATGGTCTTACGGGAATTTGTGTGTGTGTGTGTGTGTGTGTGTGTGTGTGTGTGTGTGTGTGTGTGTGTGTGTGTGTGTGTGTGTGTGTGTGTGTGTGTGTGTGTGTGTGTGTGTGTGTGTGTGTTTGATGATAGCTATGGATAGCTGGATATTGAGAGAGATACTGTAAGTATGTTTGTCTCTTTCTGTCTCTCTTACACGCACGCACGCACGCACGCACATTTGGCACACCAGCTGTTTTTTTTCCACCTTGATGCTCAATTGGTGGTGTTTACATTGGCCCCCGCTCTGTGTTCTATTTAGCCAATAAGCTGCTCTGAGCCGCAATCAAATGTCCAAAGCATCTCTCTCAATCCCTCCCCCCCTCAATCCTTCTCTCTCTATTTCTCTCTCTTTCTCCTTTTCTCTCCATCCCCTCTCCCTTTGGAAAAGGAATTGGTTTCCTGTGTGTGTGTGTGTGTGTGTGTGTGTGTGTGTGTGTGTGTGTGTGTGTGTGTGTGTGTGTGTGTGTGTGTGTGTGTGTGTGTGTGTGTGTGTGTGTGTGTGTGTGTGTGTGTGTGTGTGCGTGCGTGCGTGCACGTGATCGTCTTTCTCAGGGAAACATACTGACATCGACCATCTCTGTTTTTCATATCTGTGTGTCCTCCAAGTTTACCTTCAGTGCCTTAACTCATCATGGCCCACTTTAATTCTCCCCTCTCCCTCTCTGTGTTGTGTAACCATCCTTTACCCACATGAACCCTATAGCATCCCTATCCTGGCCATGTCATAGTATAGGCAAGCGTTCTGTGAGAAAAAGTGAACATTCAGACTTCAGAGAAGATAGCAGATAATAGGCTCTATGCACAGCAGCCATATTATCACTTCCTTCACAGGTGTTACCAATGATACTAATGAAGGCTTTGTTTCATTTAGTGTAGCACAGTGGTTCGCAAACGTATTAATTTCCACACACCCATAAGAGGCCATTTGGAACCCCCTCAAGGAACCATGAGGGTCCCTGAACCCCATTTTTACACCACTGGTGTAGCAGAGTGTTTAGAGTGAGCCAACGTGCACAACATCAGCACCCTGACTCTGTTTGACCAGAATGGAACAGAGCCTTAATTAGTATCATTGGCAAAACCTGTGAATTTCTTCACAACATGGCTGCTGTGCATATAGAGCCTATTATAAGCTCTCAATGCTTGTAGATTGGCTGTTTTGGCTATTAGACATTCACCAAATTATGTTTTCGCTGTTGGTCAGAAAACTTGTATTGACATCCCTTTATGTTTTTTTATACTTTGTTGTATGACAGTTTTGTGCAAAAAGTAGCGAAAACAGCTGATACAAGCTCACAACCATAGGCGGCAAGCATGCCGTCTTGAAAATGAAGACAATGAGGAAGTCGATTAACACGCTGCAGTTCTCATTAATGGCCAACTATTTCCCCCCTGCTGGCTGCAGAAGAATTACCATGCCATTGATTTGACCAGACTTTACACTTGAGTTTATTACCTCAGTAAACATAAATATAAATACTTTACGCGTTCAGTCGCTAGTTTAAAGACTTCTTTCAATCATTGGGTTTTTGTAAATTATCGTCCCATTAATTTTAATCTTGGCTATTTTCGCTATTTTTGAAAGATTCTGAAAAGTTTCACCTGACATTCCCAAAGTCTGTCTGAAAGCCTTTAACAAGAACTTGTGACTCGTTGACCGGGGTCGCTAAGGGGTCTATTCTGCTACTGTTCCCCCTCTATACCAAATCTCTTCAGCCAAATTAGCCTATTATCTACAAGCTCACAACGCATCACGTTGCAACGCGTTGTGAGCCTGTAAATCTGTGATAATTTTTTGGGGGGCTGTTGCCCCAGGATAGGTACACTACGGTTCATGTTTTTCTGTGGTTAAAACAACATCGATCGCAGTATATTCTTATTTTCCTATCTTTCTTTCTTTTTTTGCCCACTCCTTACCCACCTCTTTCAATATTCCACCTGTGCATTGATATCTTTGTTGTCGGTGTGGTTAAGGTTGAATGCATTCCTTGGGAGTACTGCACATTAAACGCTATCTCGTTACCACGGCTGGCTGCTCAGCGCAGCCTGCTCCCATTGCTCCCACTCCACTGTTTACGTGCCTGATTCAGCCTCCTATTGCTTGTGATGGGGAAATAATGTTAAATTCACTGACCGCTTTTGTACGTGGGAGAGGTTTGAAACCAATGTTATTGTCATCCCCAAAGTGGTGAACGGGAACATCATACTGCTCTGGAGCTTCCTGGATTTGATTTAGAGGAAATTCCCTATAGTTATTTGTGGACGTGCACAACACTTTAAGCACAGGTAGCCTATATGCAACTGTTTTAACTGATTGTTGACATTATTGTTTTTATTGGTTGGTATCTTATGTTATTTATTTTTTAATATCTGCATCATTGTAAATGAGGGTCTCCCTCAATTTTTTAACACATATTACACACACACACACACACACACACACACACACACACACACACACACAGGCACGCACACACGCACGCACACACACACACACAC
This sequence comes from Gymnoscopelus braueri, assembly GCF_963280865.1. Lineage (NCBI taxonomy): Eukaryota > Metazoa > Chordata > Actinopteri > Myctophiformes > Myctophidae > Gymnoscopelus > Gymnoscopelus braueri. The sequence continues at coordinate 32,798,992 of NC_137604.1, read as the reverse complement.
AGCTAACTTGTACTCAGACGGCTTCACTCCACGACTGACAAAGCCGTGGGTAGGAAACAAGGCGTGGCAGAGAT
>NC_137604.1:32776418-32791418 GCF_963280865.1 Gymnoscopelus braueri | reverse complement strand
TGTGTGTGTGTGTGTGTGTGTGCGGTAGAGAGGCAGAAAGACTGTGTGTGTACTGTATGTGGGTGGCTGTGTACTGCACGTGGCAGTAGAGCAGTAACCTACTTTGATTGAGTGTCAATATTGTGTCTTTTTATTTATCATTTCAGCGTCACACTCATCAACCCCTTCTTCTCTCCCATTACTTTCTTTCCTTGTCTAAAGACGTTCAAACTGCTTGTTGCAATTTCCCTAAGTTTGTGGAAGAGTTAGACATGCACATTTGGTGGTGGGTTTGGGGGGGGGGGGGGGGAATCTCCAAGAAAATGCTATGTTTTTCAGTTAAAAATAAAATACAATTTAAAAAATAAATTGACGATTATTATGACCATATCAGTGTAAAATAATGATTACGAAAAAATGGAAAAGCTAGAGCACATAATAAATAAACAACATCAAAAAAGCTTAACGACAAAACTTGCTAATGATGTCCACTGGGGACCAACTACAACCATGAAAGCTGGGAAAGTACATTTAGATTGTTGTGATGCTTTCCACATTGATTTTATATTCATTCAGTTTAGGTGGTTCCCAAAAGAACATTGCATTATTGCAGACGATCAACATAAAAACAACGATGGTTTACACAGAACTACCAGGTAACCGGTACAGTGGGCACCTGGTATTTCTGGGTATTTTGTATTTTATATTTGATTTGCATTCATTACATAAAAAAATATTTATAATATTTTTGAATATTTCTAAATGCTACAAATATGATATCCAGTCATTACGGGGATAAACAAGAAATTGATGGGTAAATGTAGGTCTGATATTGATTGATACCGTGCATGTTGTCATATATACTTTAAATCATTTCCAACCATTTTCCAAAGCATACATGTATTCTTTTACATTCTGGAAAAGCAGCAAATTTTACACTGCAGTGCCCACAAGGTTTAGGTCCCAACTGGAACTGTATCCCCAACAAGATGCATGGCTACAGTAGAGGCATATACGCAGCACATATCTGAGACATTAGACACTAGTCTGTCTACTACACAGCTCACACAATGAGGTAGACAACCGCTACCTGTATGCTAACACTAAAGTGTCTAGCACGAGTCCATATTAAAGCAATAAGCCCCAAGACGCTGTGGTTTGGAGTTATTTTAGAACAGCTAAAGGGCCTATAAAACCCACTTCTCTAGAATCATTGGAAACCCTGGCTTATTACTTTTTTTTTAAATAAAAAATGGTTACCAAAACCTGGCAACATGAAACATCGTAGACATATAACAGTTTTTAATAACAATTTTACTACAATAATAATTTCTACCTTGAAAAAAAAAAAAGAGAAGACGATCCGAGCACTAATTAAATCTATCATATTACAATGAGAGAGAGAGAGAGAGAGAGAGAGAGAGAGAGAGAGAGAGAGAGAGAGAGAGAGAGAGAGAGAGAGAGAGAGAGAGAGAGAGACACACACACACACACACACACACACACACACACACACACACACACACACACACACACACACACACACACACACACACACACACACACACACACACACACACACACACACAGAGAGTATTTTAATCGCCTTTGAGCACCTGGTTGATCTCTCTTTCTCCCTGCAAATAATTTCTACCTGCTTGGTTATCTAATCAATTCAGATGGCGCTCCCCTCTATAACTTCATGGAAGGTCCCGAATATGGTAAAAGAGGAAGAAGTAATACAGTACTATTAGTTTTATTTTATTTTTTAGGCTTATTAGCATTTTACAATGCCTTGAATGCGGCTCGGCCAATCACAATCAACTATCAGTTTCATTAATAGATTTAGAGGCCCCACATTGGTGCTAGTGTAGCAGTCAAAGGCTACGTCCGTGTGGCAGCATAGTAGCATGCTCCTGAGCCAAACAGGACGCGACGCGCCCCACAAATTAGAGGGGTAACGCGGTAAGACAGTGTAGAACTGCGAGTTCAAAGAACAAATAACACTTCTGAAATGTGGATAATAAGAGTGGATATCCTCACATGCTCTCTCCGTATCTCACAAACCCTGCACCGATTGAGTATTCTTTCAGCAGCCCTGGTTTCTCGCGGTGCGTTTCTTCTATTCTCTCTCATATATACACCCTAGGATTGCAGTCATTCACATACAGTACACGGCACTGTGTTTCTCTTCTCTTCACTTAGACCCAGCAGCTATTCAAAGGCTTCTTCCTATTCATGAATATACCACCTACACACCCCCGATTTATCGTAATCATTTCAGTAACCATGTTGCACAAAATGCGCACTTATTCACTCAAACCCAGGTGTCTCCTGTATTCATAATCTTTTTTTCCCCACTTCTCGTTTTAACGCTACCTGTATTTTGACGCTATAATCACACCTCCGTCTTCTCTCCGTTGCCTGTAGGCTATTACACGATCTGCTTTACATTCTAGGCATTTAACTCATTAAGACCGGGAACGCATCTGTCATTTTTTGATTTGAGCAAAAAAAAAAGCATTATTTTACACTTTTACTATTCCAAAATAGCAGATCTACAAGAGTAGATCTGCTATTTTGGTGAAAAATCGTGAAAATTAGTGCAAATCTTTGAATATATATATATTTTAAAGCAAACATTTTTAACTCAAATACTTGCTTCATGGGGATCCCTGGAACTAATATTTTGAGATGGGGGTCCGCCTTCAAATACATATAGTTTTGAGGGTCCTTGACATGAAAAAAGTTGAGCACCACTCATATAGAAACATACGTTTTTCTGAAAACTGTTGGGATCTAGAAGACATTTGTAGATTCGGCCTACGGTCTTAATTGGTTAACTCATCATACAGTGAGTACTTTGATTCAAGTTTTGTCTCACAAAACTGTCAATATTGCAGGCGCCAAACAGAAAGGAGACGGCCAGAGTCAGAGTGTCTGCACCCGATCATCTCTTTTATCCTCCCCTTCAGGTCTGTCGCCTGTTGCTGCTGAGTGACATTCCCTCTCAGCCGCAGGATCGACCTGCCGGTGGGGCACAGGGGGACACGGCAGCCTCTGCTCCCTGGTGGTCACTAAGACATTCAATCCGGGAACGGCATACGCATGTTTTAGATTTCTTTGGGCTCTTCAAAAAATAGCAGATCTACAAGCTACGAGCTTGCGGATCTGCTATTTTTTTGAAAAATCAAGATTTTTTGCGCCAATCTTTGAATATTTATATATATTTTTAGACATTTGTAACTCACATTTTTGCTTCTGGTGGGGTCCCTGGAACAATATATTTTAAGATGGGGGTCCGCGGCCAAATACATATCAGTTTGGGTGGTCCTTGACATGAAAAAAGTTTCAAAACCAGTATATTATAGCAACATACGTTTTTTCAAAAAACTGATTTAGAAGACATTTTGTAGAATCCCCAGAGGCAAAGATTTGAGTTAAAAAAAATGTGCTTAAAAATATGTATATATAAGATTTGCACATATTTTCACGATTTTTTAAAAATAGCCGTGCTATGAGCTTGTATATCTGCTATTTTTCAATAGCCAAAGAAATCTAAAAATGACACAGATTCTTCCCCGGTCTAAATGGGCTAAACAAACTGTGATTCGGTCCCCCTGTCATCAACCCATCACCCATCACCCATCAGACGATTCAAAGCGTGTCTGTCGGGCCCATCACTCTGCTGCTAATCTGTAAACCCTGATTGCTTTGATGCACGTCACCTGGGCGAAGGGTTTGAAGTGGCTGTGGTGGAGGCCATCAAAGAGTGTTCTGTGGAGTGTGTGCAGCATTTGATGCTGATGCTGATACTCATTCTGCTGTTCCCTGACAGTGTTTCACCTGTCAGGGGGTGGGCGGAAGGTCAGGAGCTCTTCTCACACTGCATCGATGTGAGAGGGGAGAGATCCGAGGTTAACAAACAGAGTAACAGAGTTGCTTTGATTAACAAGAGCCCGGTGACGTCCATTATCTTGTCCACACAGAGAGAGCCCCCTTGAGAGGGAGAAAGAAAGTGACGGAGTGGAAGAGGACGGAGGAGGATTGGGTGAGTGGTTTAGGCAAATGAATGGACGTGACGTAAGATCGAAACGAATTTAAACAGCGTTTTGGCATGGGTGGGTGTCTTAATTTTTTTTAAAACCTGGCGCTCCTGTTTTGGGCATATACCATTTGTGGGTGAAACGTTGACACAGACGGAGTTCATAGGGCTCAAGTGGTTACATTAATTCAGCAGCAAACCGTTTATATTCAGCCGCACAGTCAAATCCTCACTGTTCCTTTAACCCAAATGTACAAATGTAACTCCAACGGACCCTTGTGGTGTGATGTGATGTTTCCCATCGTGGATAAATGAACACTGAGGATTTTACTGTGTGCTAACTGTTTGGACCACTCTCCCTCACATCCTCCTACATCTTGGATCCGTTCCTCACATACTCCTCAAGCACAGATCTGCGCTGGCACAGAATCACAGAAACGCACGCGAGTCCCGAGGAAAATTACTTCTCCATATACCCCTTCTGTTAGTCGGGCTCTGTATCTCCATGGCAACAGGTATCTGACAAACCAACCTCGCTGTGCGAACAACAGGTCACATCGCCTTGGCTGCCTGGGATTGCTACAGATGTAGTATAATGTCATTTTATAGAGCAACAATTGTAATAATTAATTCAGAGCTAGAGTCTGTAATCAAGTTGTAAAACATAATAGCAACCCTGGGAAGCCACAGAATTACACGTGCACTGATGTAGGAAGGGTGTTTGGATGCGGTAACCTTCAGCTTTAAATAAAAAAAGGCTTTGACAGTTTTTTTTTCTTTCTTTTTATTTATTCATCTTTTTTTCGATTTGAAGTTTCACTTCAGTCTTCAGTCTTTCACCTTGAGGTTTTTTTCTTCTTCTTTTTTTCTTATTTATGACAACCAGACATTGGAAAGAATCATTCATCCATCTGTCCATCTGTGTAAACACTGGAGTATTGTATTTACATTGGAGAAAACAATTGGCTTTTCCATTTGCAAGTCACACAAATAATGAGCAATACATTTCGACTGCATGTAGGCCTACACTGTACAGAATATAATTATTCCGCTACAATAAAGCATGTATTAATGCTGTTTAAATTTTCATCCAATTTGCAAGTCAGTATAGAGAGCAGGGTGTGATTTCTGTCCATTTTCATCCAATTTACAAGTAGGTATTTTAGAACATATTATGTTAACTATGCTAACCATTTAATTAAGTCTGGTACTGTTTGTGTGTGACAGAATGCACATAGCTGAGATGAAATGTGCGTTTCAATGTGCTAGACCACTGCACTGCAAAAAAACATTTTCAAGAGAGTAAAGAAAATCCTCGATTCCAGCATATTAGTCTTATTCTTTGTCTAAAAATAAAATGATTATAGTCAAGCATGTTTCACACAAGAAACGTATTCTTATTTTAAGAAAGATAGTATCTTACATTTTCTTGACATTAAATCAAATATTGAGCAATATTTAACCAGTAACAAGCTATAGCAGTGGTTTCCATTGTATCACAGCAGAGGCACAAGATAATTTCCCCTTATTTTAAGAGTAAGACCAGTTAGCACAACTTCTCAATTTAAGCTTGGTTCCCAAACCTTTTAGCTCGAGACCCAAAAGAGAAATGCGATGTCTCCCCGGGACCCAAACTAGTGAAAATAGCAGATTGTGCGTGCGTGCGCGTGTGTGTGATAGGCAGAGAGGCAACAGGCCTTTCGTGCTAATTGTTCATAAACCCGGGTTGCCTGGGAGAAGTATACAGTAGCTGTCTTGGAGCCTGCTGGTCCCGGGCCTTGTGAAGCAGCGGCCGGAACCGCTTGCCAGATGGTAGCAGCCGAAACAGTTCAGTGGTCCGGGTGGCTAGGGTCTCTGATAATCCTACGGGCCTCGCTGATACAACAGCCGTTGTATAGGCTACATCCCCTGGATGGAGGAGAGCTCACATCCACTGGTGCTCAGTGCTTTGCGGTTTGAGGGCAGTACAGGCAGTGATGGAAAAAGTACGTTTTTTTTTTTTTACTTAAGTAAAAGTATCAATACTGCAATGTAGAAATACTCTGTTACAAGTAAAAAGTCCAGAATTCTAAATTTACTCGAGTAAAAGTACAAAAGTATTGGCATAAAAATGTACTTAGAGTACCAAAAGTAAAAGTACTAAAATATTTGAAAATAGCAGATCTACAAGCTCACAACGCGTCGAGCTTGTAGATCGGCTATTTTCAAATAGCCTATGTGTAAAATAGGGCTAAACTGGTTAATGTACTGTATGTTCATAATATCGTAAATTATAATCTGAAAAGTAACTAGTAACTAAAGTTTTCAAATAATTGAAGCGGAGTAAAAGCACAACATTTGCCTCTGAGATGTTGTGGAGTAGAAGTAAAAGTATTGGAAATTGGAAATACTGAAGTAAAGTACAAATACCTCAAGTACTCAGTTACTTTCCACCACTGAGTACAGTTCAGCTGCCTCAGGTGAAAGAAAGAGGCGATGCTGGGCCTTCCTCACTACAGGGGTTAGGGGAGGTCCTCTGTGATGTGGACTAGTGGCTAACTTTCTTTTCCTTTGTTTTATTGGCTCATCATGACTCCTACTCTTATTTATTTTTGCTGCTACGGCACCTGAATACCGTACCCGCCCCTCCCCCCCCCCCCCCCCCAATACCCATCGCCCCCCCCCCCCCCCCCGGGGGTATCAATAAAGGTTTATCTTATCTTATAAAACAAAGCACACACCACACCACTCAAATACACACTGGAGGAACACATTGCTTTGTCTACTTTGGAGAATGAGTGTTGACGCCATCTGAGTGGCCAAACTCGAGGCCTTGTGAGAAAATAACAAAGCGAAATTACAACACACACACACACACACACACACACACAAGGACACGCACACACACGCACAAGCACAAGGACACGCACACACACACACACGCACACATACACAGATCCAAATCTTATTTTGTCAAGAGAGGCCAGAGGGGGGGGGGGGGGGAGAGAATGAATGAATGGGAGCTCGTTCTGAAAGACAGAATAGAGAACAGGATTTGGGGTTGGAGGCTAAAGCAGTGCTCAGAGACGAAGAGGGAAAGTTTGATAAACAAGTGTCTGTTCTGATTGCTACAAAGTGGAATACAGTGGCAAGCCCAGCGGGTCTACAAACACTACTAAACAAACACCCAGTGGGGAGATTCACACGCACACACACGCACGCGAGCGCACGCACGCGCGCGCACGCACACACGCACGCACGCACGCACGCACGCACGCACAGAAGAGATTACTTCCTGAGCACACAAGTAGGGGTCCTTTCTTTTGGGTAACAGGGGATGTGGTGGCCACCCCACTGCCTGATCGATTTATAGCCTGCTACCGTTTAAAGTCCAGCTGTCTCTCCTAACACACACACACACACACACACACACACACACACACACACACACACACACACACACACACACACACACACACACACACACACACACACACACACACACGGATGTTCAACACCAGCCTCCCCCCACCACCCTCCTTTTCGCCTTTCGTTGATTTTCATCCAAATGCAGCCTCTCTCTCTCTCTCTCTCTCTCTCTCTCTCTCTCTCTCTCTCTCTCTCTCTCTCTCTCTCTCTCTCTCTCTCTCTCTCTCTCTCAGCTTCACCACAATTGAGTTTGGACGTGTGCCAGACCAGAGGCAGAGTGCCATGTGTGTGTGTGTGTGTGTGTGTGTGTGTGTGTGTGTGTGTGTGTGTGTGTGTGTGTGTGTGTGTGTGTGTGTGTGTGTGTGTGTGTGTGTGTGTGTGTGTGTGTGTGTGTGTGTGTGTGTGTGTGTGTGTGTGTGTGTGTGTGCGCATGCGTGCATGTGCGACCGTGTGTGCGCGTGTGTGATGGGCCGGTTCTGCTGTCTATGGAGTGTCATCTCTCCCCCATGCTGGCTCTGTTTACACACACACACACACACACACACACACACACACACACACACACACACACACACACACACACACACACACACACACACACACACACACACTTACATGTAGACACACACACACACACACACACACACACACACACACACACACACACACACACACACACACACACACACACACACACACACACACACACACACACACACACACACACACACACAAGCTTACTGACCCATTATGTCTACTGCTGATGGCTGTATCACACAGAGGTGACTCTCCCAGCATAACACAATCTGGAAGACCCACTCTTCTGTAAAAACGACAGCACTTTTGGCTTCCTTCATTTATTAAATCTTAATGAAGATCTGAGCGAATGAAGAACCCCACCGACTGTCAATAAAGAAATATTAAGCGACACAATTTGCATACGGATGCCCACGGCAGTGGTAACTTACCCGGTCATTTCTCCCTTCCACATTTAGATGAGGTTAGCCCGTAATCATGTTACGGGGACGGCGAGATTGCCAAGGTTGCTCAATTATACATTCTACCCTGCCTTTCATTCGTTCTGCCTCCTCTTATTCCTTCTCCTCACCTCCGCCCCGTCACACAGATTATCCTCCCTTCCCTCTATCCTCGGCGGAGAAAAGGGAATTGTGCGCTATAAGCTTTGAACATGAAAGGCAAGGGACAAAAACAACAAGGATAGGGCATCGCTGTGTGTGTGTGTGTGTGTGTGTGTGTGTGTGTGTGTGTGTGTGTGTGTGTGTGTGTGTGTGTGTGTGTGTGTGTGTGCGTGTGTGCATTTGTGTGTACAGTTCATAATTTAATTTGTAAAGGACCCTTTCCCTTCACGCGTACACGTATGAATATTTATGATTTACGTGTGGTGCAAGTTGTACTGTATAATGTTCACATGTGTGAAGGTATCTTTACATGAACAATTTGCACGTGTCTGCATCTACAGTATGGTTCTATATACGGCATAGGCTATCTATATACAGTACACACACACAGACAGACAGACAGACAGACAGACAGGCCTGCATAATAGTGGTACATTTCAAATATCGACTAAAATATATTGATATTCTATTCTGGGACTTATGCCTACCCAAACAGATCTAACCACAGATACAGTACATTACTTAAAATAATTATGATCTTAGGGAAGTTAGGATGTGCAAAACCACAGTGTCATTTTGTCAATTTCAACTTACAAAAAGAGGCCTTGCCAACAGTGAGCACAAAGCGGTCTCTGCCATAAAAACGCTGTTCAGTAAGCTACCAAAAACGAGCCCTCTGATGAAAGGAGAGTCGTGAGAGAACAAGGTAAGAAGAAAGGTACGCAATACTTTTATTTTTTTTCTTCTTTTTGCACAATGACAAGAGTTATTCCAATCTTGTTGATGAGTGGTAGCATCATGCTATGCTCATTACGATAGCTACATGTGAAATTACATATGAACAGATCAGATTGAAGATGATCATTGTCACAGTTTAGTACAACCTCACCATCTCTCTTCGGTGCAAACGTTGTTGGGAAAGATGGGTTTTGAAAGGCCACGAAAATCCCGATATCAAAACATATCGGACACTAAGCTCCTGGCGGTGGGTCTGATGAACAGATTGAAGGATGCGCTGAAATACCGGCGAAAGAGGTGACCTAGAGTACTGTGTCACGATGTCCCAAACTGTAAAAACGAATCGGTCATGGGGTCACGCATTGTCAGAACTGTGATGAAGCAAGTGACAGAAATGATGGATTAAACAGATGTTTGTTTGTTGTTGCAAGAATATTGAGAGAACAGTGGGAGGGCTATATAGGAAGGGTCGAAACAAGCAACTATAAATATTGGAGATACAGAGGTGTGTTAGACAGCTTTTCTTTCATCTTCTGCAGCTATCAACACTGATTTGACTAATCGTCAAAGACTCTGAACTTTGCTGAACGGACTTCATTTAGTTTACTGCACTTCATCTAGTTTACTGTGTGCAAACTATTTTGTTCAGCCTGAAGTATCCCGGAGACTGCAACTATCTCAAATCCCATCTCCACCTCTGTTAACCAAATGAAATCAAAATCCACTATTTGGCAAGTATCCACATTAGTGGCTGCCAAGCTCATCTACCAAGAATTTAAGGCTGGATATCAAGGAATAATTAATCAGTTCAAGACCACATTTCCGGTATTGATTCGAAGGCATTAATTGTTAATAGAATGCAGTATATTAAAAGGCTTCAAAATGGCTGTTTAACTGAGTAATCAAGCATTCCTCGTTTATATGGGACTGTGTACAAAAGAAATCAATTGAACACAGACAGATTCTATTTAGCAATGCGGCTGGCAATTACAAGTGTTCAGACAGGCAGACAAGCACTCGGTTGCATAGTGAAATGTTTTCAATTCTCTAAAAAAGGTCTGAAGAAGGCCCTTTTTTGCTTGTAACCCAGTTCTAACATGCACATTTATTGTCCAAATAATTTAATTAAGTGCTGTGAGAATTTCACCATGAAATACCAATCTTAATGAAGGGCTTTTTAACGTTTTTTGTAAGACGAGAGAGCCTTGGATCTTTTTAACTTTTGTATTCCCTACAAAAGAGCACCGTCACAACATATTTGGACTACCAAGAACCTCAGAACTTTTCTGGTTAAGAAAATAAAAAGTTATTAAACAGAAAGTGCAGTTCGCTCATTTAAAACAGCCCTGAAAATTCACCTTTCAGACGACCCCCCCCCCCCCATTTTTTATCGTAATGATTGAAACATATATTCACAATGACATGTTTCAGTGGTACTTAGACATACACAGCACAATCCAGAGTGTTACAGTAATTTAATGTAAATTTAGCTGTGCAGTATCCAGTAAATCAACAATCAGATCAAAAGTAATGGTTCACAGTTCCATCAAGAATCATGCGTGGTGTGGTGTTGTAAATACAGTACTAATACAGCATTTTCGAAAAAGAGAATACAAACCTTATTTTTAACGTATAATACCATACTATTTTGCAGCTTTAGAATAAATAGTCTTAAGTAACCCATTAAGACCTGGAACGCATCTGTGTCACTTTTTGATTTGAGCTAAAAAGCATTATTTTACACTTTGGCTATTCAAAAAATAGCAGATCTACAAGCTCATAGCGTGGCACCTAGTGCCAAGCTATGAGCTTGTAGATCTGATATTTTAGAAAAATCGTGAAAATGTGTGGAAATCTTTGAATAAATATTATTTTAAAGCGAACATTTGTAACTCAAATCTTTGCTTCTGGGGGGTCCCTGGAACAAAATATTTTGAGATGGGGGTCTGCAGCCCAAATACATATAATTTCGGGGGTCCTTGACATGAAAAAGTTTGAGCACCACTGATATAGAAACATACGTTTTTTTCAGAATACTGTTGGGATTTAGAAAACATTTGTAGAATCGCCTTCAGGTCTTAATAATATGACTTTCCTTAATAAATAATCGTCAAATAATCGGTGGACCAACGCTCTACATTTGTTATACTTGACGTGAGATTAATGTTTTCAGCCAATCGGTCTGCTGGAGTAAGTCAAAAGTGCAGGTTTTATTTCAACACAGTCTGACCAGCACCACCGGTACTTAGCCAAATGAGAGCAAAGTGAAATAGTGTTATCTTCTGGTGCTGCAGTGTTTATGTTGAGGTTGCCGCTAGGTTGTGACAGGAGTACTGTATTTGTGTGTTTGTATTGTATGGCTGCCCCGCCATTGACCCCCATTCTAACTGAGCTATACCGTGTCCGTGAGGCTGTTCTCCACTGTATCCTTTTCAGGCGGAAAAGATTTGGTATAAATAATAGTGACAGAGGAAGTGAAAAATCGAACACCATCGGTTTCAATGGGCCCTTGGTAGTGATGTACAGTTTGCTCTCTTCTCTCTCTCTCTCTCTCTCTCTCTCTCTCTCTCTCTCTCTCTCTCTCTCTCTCTCTCTCTCTCTCTCTCTCTCTCTCTCTTTCTCTCACTCACTTTTAAGTTTTCCCTCTCAGCGGTGATCGTAAACTCAGAAATTCCACCCATTTCTCCAAAGCTGCATAAAACATTATTTTGTGTGACTTAAACATGGCATATACTGTGGGGGGGAAAAGGCGAGGAAAGTAAACGAGGAGACGAAGAACCGGGTACAAGAAAAGGCAGGATTTATTAGTGTTGGGGCGCGTCCGGCTGTCATCTTGGGACATGCCGCTGGCATCAACTTTAATTTACTACAGTGTTCAGGCTCGGCCAGTTTTAGTTTTACATGTGCCATCAATCATGGGGACTGTCGAGAGCTTTTAGAGATATCTGAAAATACACACGCTCTCTCTCTCTCTCTCTCTCTCTCTCTCTCTCTCTCTCTCTCTCTCTCTCTCACACTCTCACACACACACACACACACACACACACACACACACACAAAGACCCACAGAGACTGCTCTTAGAATTAAAGTTGCAGGTAAAAAAAAATGAATGCAGCACACCACCATCTATCAGGCCCACAGCACAACACGAGCCTCATCAGGCTGATATACTGTAAAAAACCTGCAATATCTGCAGTGCTGCTGAGGACACAGACAATCAGCAGTCACTACAGCATGTCCTCTCCATATGTCTGCAACACGGCCAAGACAAACAACCCAACATGGGCCTGTCTTACACAGTGCCATTGTATGGGGTTTATCCCCTTATGCTCCGTTTTATACTTTAATACTTTTTTGGAAAATAGCAAAAATAGCCGCTATAACTGTTATATTGACTATAATAACAATAATAATAATAATAATAATGATGATTATTATTATTATTATTATTATTATTATTATTATTATTATTATTATTATTATTATTATTATTATTTTAATTATTATTATTATTATTAGTAGCAGCAGCAGTAGAACAAGTACTTGGATAGGCTCCAGTATGTCCAAAATTGCCAGAGTTCTCACCCGCACAAAGCCTTGGCAGCACATCACCCCTATACCCGTAAACAACTGCACTGGCTTCCTGTTAAATTCCGCATCCATTACAAACTCCTCCTTCTCACCTACAAATGTCAAAACGCCCTGGCTCCACAGTACCTCTCAGGCCTCCTCCATAAACCTACAGACTTGGACCTCCTCTCTGTCCCCAAAGCAAACAAACGAACCTTCTGGGACAGAGCAGCCCCCACCCTGTGGAATTCCCTCCCAATAGGGATTCGCCATGCTCCAACACTGGACTCTTTTAAGGCTGCCTTGAAAAGACACCTTTGTTTGTTTGTTGTTCATTGTTTTTGATGTAAAGCGTCCTTGGGTTCATGAAAGGTGTTGCCAAGACGACGATGACGGCACGGCATCATGCCTGATTATGGACACGACGCCAGCGTGACGTTGTCTTACGATCGTATGACATCATATTCCACACGTAAAAGCAGCTGCAAGACACAGAGAGGTGCAGTCGAGCAATATAGAGTCGACCAGCAGCTAGACAAAAGGTCAGATAATTAGTTAATCTGAGAGTTAGATACTTGAGAGCTAGATACTTTGCTCTTATAGACTCTCATAGAACCTCACAGACGATCAGGTCTGGTGGAGGTATAGACAAAGACAATAAAAAGGGGAACTGTCAACGACACACCGTTCCCTTCCGGACGTGACTCAACGAAAGACCGAGTTCACCGGACATCCCACACCCAGGACATAGAAGAATAGGTTAGCCTTTCAACCTAAGCTACCTAAGAAGAACTCATTCTCAACTCCCACCTTCACTTGTGGCAATCAAAAAGAATCAGCATCTAAGGATTACCTTTAGTAAACGATAAATAATACTCTAGAATGTAACTGTTGTCGGCTATGGATTCAATACTTAATTCCCCCCCCCCTGCTTTGTTATCACGCTAGTCTATTCCCCGTCAACATTCTCCCCGTAATTTCTAACTCCCCCCGTCGTTACTTTTATGAGATTGTACTGTGGGATTAGGACACAACATGGAGGTATCTTAAGTTATATGTACAGGATAAAACCCAATGATCCCTCTTCGTAATTCATGGACTGAAGTAGTGTTGCATTACCATACTACTGTTGTTGCAGATAAGGCCAAGCTTAGCTTAGTAACGACTGAGAGGGTTTTCCACCGCCAAACAAGCTGTGAGCCAGAAAGCTATGTGATATAGCAGGCATTACTCTCCCCAACATTTTCATGAACTTTACCACGTCTGACTGCTTATTGAAATTCGGAGGATGCTGCAGGCAAAGATTGATGTCCGTCCGCAAGTACTGTAGTACGCCTGATTGTTAAAGGTGCAATCCATAACTTTTCTGTGTGAATAAAACATTATTTTAACCAATCTGTATGGTAGAGCATGTTCGTACGATATGACTAATACAACTGCATGGTTGGAGGTGGTCTCCCTGTTCTTCTAATGAGGAATTTAGATCCTGAGGTCAGGTAGGGCCACTACTGGTTGACAAGAGGTATTACAGATCAGTAGAAATATTGGCACTCGCAGTCGCACGGGAGACCAGGGTTCCCGCCGGGGTACGACATAAATCTTACGGATTGCAGCTTTAATCTGAAAGTGTTAAGTGGACGGGTCCACATTATAGTCCATGAGCCAGAGCCCCAAAATTGAGCCATGATTATCGAAAGAGTGGGCAAAACCATACCTATATTAAATTGTTTATAGGGTCAATATAAGTAAATCAACATATGATAACCTTTCCACAGGAGCAGCTTTTTCATATTTATCACACATTTTGTTATTTTCCCCATACGTACATGACGGTGAAAAAATTACAACATTTTAAAAATAGTTATCATAATGAAACTTCCCCAGTTGATTACTTACATGAAGACAATGATTTATCGTATTACAAGTTTTCTGAAATTGTATATTTAAATATGCAAATTAGGCATTTAGTCCATGAGCCATGCCTAATTTGCATATCTATATATACAATTTCAGAAAACTTGTAATACGATAAATCTTGTCTGGCTCATGGACTATACACTTGCAGAGTTATATTAACACTCTTCATTTTGCTGAGTTCATGTCTTAATTTTGAGGCACAA
>NC_137604.1:32763918-32771418 GCF_963280865.1 Gymnoscopelus braueri | reverse complement strand
AAAAATAGCAGATATGCAAGCTCGTAGCGAGGCACTCGGTGCCGCACTATGAGCTCGTATATCTGCATTTTTTTTTTTTATCGTGAAAATTTGTGCAAATCTTCAGAATATATATATTTTTTTAAAGCAAATATTTTCAACACAAATCTTTGCTTCTGCAGAATTCTACAAATGTCTTCTAAATCCTAACAGTTTAAAAAAATATATATGTTGCTATATCAGTGGTGCTCCAACCTTTCCATGTCAAGAACCCCCAAAATGATATGTGAGCACTCGGTGCCGCGCTATGAGCTTGTATCTGCTTCTTGAATAGCCAAAGAAATCTAAAAATGACACAGACGCGTTCCCCGGTCTTATTGGATTAATTTGATACTGTTGTTGTTTTACCTGAAAAAGATGAAAAAGCGCTTTCATCGGCTTGCGTTCGTTCGTTTGGCTTTGTTGTTTCTCTTTCTCCGACACCCACATTCTCATCTTGCCATCTCGGTATGCAGGTGGTGCGCTGCTCGCCACCACTTTGTTTCTCTCCACTTGGCGCTCTTATACTTTGCTCCATTGGAGGATATGATTCTCTCGCTCTCAAGTTCTTTTGCTCTGCTCACTTCTACTCATTTGCCTTGTTGTATTTCTCACAGAATTCCCTCTGATCTCTCCACAACTTCAAACTGCACTACAACACTGTTTTTCTCCATCGCCGGCTCCCACAACTGGAAGTAGTAACCTACCAAATGATTTCTTTCGTCACGTTGCCACAGTATACGTGCTACTTAGTGCGTCCCGTAAGAGTCCAGCTGCTGAAAGCTGTCTTTCTGTACATCAGTGGTGGAAAAAGTACTCAAATGTTTTACTTAAGTAAAAGTATCAATACTGCAATATAGAAGTACAAGTAAAAGTCCGGAATTCAAAATTTACTTGAGTAAAAGTACCAAAGTATTGGTATCAAAATGCACTTAAAGTACCAAAAGTAAAAGTACTAAACTGTTTGAAAATAGCCGATCTACAAGCTCACAATGCGTCGCAATGCGACGCATTGTGAGCTTGTAGATCTGCTATTTTCAAATAGCCTAGGTATAAATTAGGGCTGAAGTGGTTAATGTATGTTTTATAATGTAATAATTTATATCTGCAAAATAACTAGTAAAGTTCTCAAATAATTGTAGTGGAGTAAAAAGTACAATATTTGCCTCTGAGATGTAGTGGAGTAGAAGTAAAAGTAGGCCTATAGACAATTGGAAATACTCCGGTAAAGTAAAAGTACCTCAAAATTGTACTTAAGTACAGTAGCCTACTTGAGTAAATGTACTTAGTTACTTTACACCACTGCTGTACATCCACTCACTATAAACACACATTTCGCTCATTACGAGAGAGAGAGAGAGAGAGAGAGAGAGAGAGAGAGAGAGAGAGAGAGAGAAAGAGAGAGAGAGCATGTCAGTGAATAGAACCCAGTGCCTTAATTGGCAGCCTTAAGCATTGCCCTCATGTGTACAGTAGACATCTAAGCTCAACTCGTGGGTCTTGAAGTCTGATGTCACCGATGTGGAACAAAGTGTCTTCACATATTGCATCACCGCCGTCCTTTTTCATATATAATACCTTTCATTTTGTTACTCAAGGGCTCTTTTCAGACCTTAATAACAAAGATGTAATGTTGAGGTGAGAACACACACACACACACACACACACACATACACACACACACACACACACACACACACACACACACACACACACACACACACACACACACACACACACACACACACACACACACACACACACACACACACACACACACACACACACACACACACACACACACACACACACACACGGACCGACGGACGGACGAACATAGACAACTAGACATGGATAACGAGTACATTAAACCGTCTTTCAGCCTTTCGAAAATAGCTCATGTGTCGCGATGCGACAGGTTGTGATCTTGTAGATTCTGAGTGAAGATTTGTCTTTAACATTTGAGACAATGATGACATCCTGCCCAACATAGGGACGCAAAGGTGAAAGTGCAAAGGCCCCCCTAGCCCCCTGTCATATTGTAGCACACAAAATAATAATAATAATAATACATTGCATTTATACAGTACATAGTGCTTTTCAAGGTACCCAAAGTCACTTTACCAACCAAAACAACATTATGAACACCTGTATAAAAAAAGAAGCTACCCCCCCGCCCCCTCCCCCCCCCAAAAAAAAGATCTGTAATGCTTGTAAAAAATAAATAAATAAAAAGAAGTAGCCTAATGCTTTCAGCATTTAAATGACAATCAGGATTATGGATTGCACAATCTGTCTTGTTGATTAAGCTGAGTTACTAATTAAGTAGTGCATGCAGGAAGGTTGAAAAGGAACTGTTTAAAACAAATGACTGCTCATCCGGCTGCCCTTATATATATATATATATATATATATATCTTTGTGGTTCTGGAGGCTGGGTAGTGCTCCTGGTCCTTTGACCTGGACTCACTCATTATAAGGTGACCTGCATTCATTTGGCTTTAATGATAGATGAGTTCTTCTGAGCAACTGATCAGAGAGAGAGAGAGAGAGAGAGAGAGAGAGAGAGAGAGAGAGAGAGAGAGAGAGAGAGAGAGAGAGAGAGAGAGAGAGACAGACAAACTAGCATCCTGTGGAATGTGTTTGAGTGAGATACGTACTGTAGTAGACATTGTAGTAGATGTACAAACATCGATGAACAATAGTATGGGAGACCCTCTGGTGTGTCTTCTAAATACAGCTGCATCCCTGAAAGTGCAACATTTACATGATTAATGAACACTTAAACATGCAGAGTCGTCATTTCAGAAAAACAAAACAAAACTATAGTGTGGCCAAAAAATGTTGATGCCTGAAGACCTATTAAAAAAAATAGAGAAAATCGGCAATCAACTCACAAGCGTTGTGAGCTTGTAGATCTGCTATTTTAGCTTCTTTTTTTTTTAAAGGGGTTCATTAATCTCTACTGCAGACAAGAAAACACATGCCTATAAATTGTTTGTCACTTCACTTGTAGATGGGTGGGCGTGGTCATTTGATGTTTAAAATAAAATAAAAAGATACAGTAGGAGAGCAAGCAAGCCTTAAACAATTTAGATTAACATTCCACAAATCTGACACATGATCTCTGCCTGGCTACAGTATTACCCAAGGAGCATCGGTTGTTAGTAATTATTGTACATGATAAAGCATGGTACAGTATCGTCGGTATAACCTAAGCCATTGTTTGAGGAAAATTATATGTTTTGCCTAAATCAGCTCTTCATGACACTGGCCACCTCTGGTAAAATCGCCTGTATCCTTATTGAAAAGATCATGCTGTTCCTGCCCCAGTAGTATAATGGCCTATGCCAAGAGTGTGACCTATAGGCCATGTTATGTTGCCTAAGTCAAAGACAATGTGACTTGGGCCAATTATTATTGTCCTTTTCTCATCTTCCTCTCTCCACCTTTCCATTAATCCATTCAATCCGTGAACGCATCTTATCAACCAATTCAATCCGAGTCATTTTAGATTTCTTTGGCTATTCAAAAATAGCAGAAATACAAGCTCATAGCGCGGCACTCAGTGCCACACTTTGAGCATGTATATCTGCAATTTTTTAAATAGCCAAAGACATCTGAAAATGACACGGATTGAATTGGTTGATGACATTCAACACACACACACACACACACACACACACACACACACACACACACACACACACACACACACACACACACACACACACACACACACACACACACACACACACACACACACACACACACACACACACACACACTGCACACAGTGAGGATCTAGTTTTAACTCCTTGCTTTGAGGGTTGACCTAAGGAAAATTATAAAATCAATATTATTCATTTTACTGAACCAATACACACGACTGCTATATCACAAAAGCCCTGCGTGCACGCACACACACAAGTGTGCACCCACACACACACGCAAATTATGCAGACTATTGGTTCCACTTGACCTGTCAATGTGTTCTTATCCATTCTTCCAAACCATTGTTCAATTGAATGCTCTATAATTTCCTCCCTCTTTTTACATGTCATATAATTAGGCCCAATTATTGTTAATAAGTTTGAGGCGAAAAAAGCCTTTGTTACCAAGGTCAGTGTGGTCTGACAAAGCTTTAAAATTGTCCCTCACTTTACTCTCTCCACCATTCCATTAATGACATTCAACACACGCATTCACACACGCGCGCGCGCGCACGCACGCACGCACGCACACACACACACACACACACACACACACACACACACACACACACACACACACACACACACACACACACACACGCACACGCGCACGCACACGCACACGCACACACTCATGCACACAATGAGGGAGTGAACAGACAGAAGAGATAGAGACACAGAAAGGGCCTTCATCTCGCTATTCCCTTATCACCGAAAAATTATTTTACGTAGCTCACACAATGGTGCTTAATTATCAACCAGAAAGTAGAGAGTAAAAAAGATTCTCAGTTGAAAGTATAAAATATAAAATCAGTATAAAATCAGGACGAGTAACAGGATTTCATTTGGGATTTAGTAAACAGATGTTTTGATGTGAATGTGCTGTGAAATTGAGTTTCCCTTCATGTTTGCAACAAACAAGTCACGCATGAAAATTATTATAATTTTCTTGTCTTTTTATCATCGAGATATAAGGAGTCAGACAATTCAATAGACATCCACTGTAGTTATTTAGGTCAATTTCATGGCAACTATCACTTCATGAACTAAACAACTAAACATGCATTAAAATGATCCAATGTGGGGAAAAACTAATTGTATAGACGTAGATGTTTTATTAAAAAACAAACAGGGGCGTCTCGGTGGAGCAGGAGTGAAGTTCCTGCCACCATGGAGAATGGGGTCCTATTCCCCCGTGGTGCTGTATGTCCCAGCTTGCCCGGGCGCTCCAACTGTGGATTCTAGTCCTACGGGTGGGAAGCCGGCAGGGGAGGCAAACCTCTATAGCTGCTGGATGGATGATGATGAGTTACAACTATGAGAATTATAATACTCTGTGATCATTGCAAAAAATGTCCATGAGCGTCCAGCAATTATGAAGTACGTATTATGATAATTAACCTTATAAGTCATCATACAATGCTTTATAACGTGTTGTGATTATTGTTACCAAGCTTTAGGATTATTTATGAGTGCTTGTAACAGTGTTACAAGTAGTTTATAATTCATTATAAGTATGTTTAGGGCATTATACGGATGGGCTTCATAGAAAGTGTTACGGTATATTTGTCATTTGCTAAGCGTTTATACAAAATACAGCCCCTAGAAATAAGGATAAATACTTATAATACCATGAGAAATGGGCTCTAACGAGTGGTGTGTTCTAGATTTTTCGGAGGGCATACGATAATCATTCCCTGCACGTGGCCGTGGTTACGCTCGCGTGTGGTCAATGGGTGAAATGGTTAGAATAGAGGACTACGCTTTTTCTCAAAACAATTCTACACATCATCAGTGGTGGAAAAAGTACTCACATTTGTTACTTAAGTAAAAGTATCAATTCTGCAATGTTGAACTACTCTGTTACAAGTACAAGTCCGGAATTCAAAATGTACTTGAGTAAAAGTACAAAAGTATTGTTATCAAAATGTACCTAAAGTACCAAAAGTAGAAAGCACTCATTATGCAGAATGTCCCATTTCACAAGTTTTCAAATGTATAAAAGGCTAATCTTTTGAAAATAGCAGATCTACAAGCTCACAATGCGTCGCATCGCGACACATTGTGAGCTTGTATAGATCGGCTATTTTCAAATGACGGAAATATGCCGGCTGAAGTGGTTAAAATATGTTTTGCAATAATAATCCAAATCTACAAAGTAACTAGTAACTACATTTTTCAAATAATTGTAGTGGAGTAAAAGTAAAAGTACTGAAAATTGGAAATACTCCAGAAAAGTAAAAAATATACCTCAAAATTGTACTGAAGTACGGTACTTGAGTAAATGTACTTAGTTACTTTACATCACTGCACGTCATACTACGTATAGCGTAGCACAGTAGAACACACCACTGGTTCACACAGTAAAACATATTCCAGTAGCCAGACGTTAAGCCAGACCGCCTGACTTAAATGTCACTTCTGAAATGTAATCAACGCCCTTGTACAGTACTGTATGTATCACTGACAAGTGTCGCTAACAATTTGCATTCAGATGACTAATTTTAGTTCATTTCTGATGACAACTCAGGAAATACTTTCTCAGTTCCGTCATCCCAGTTCCAAACGCACACCCAGGGAACAGCTTTACCAATGTCATACCTATATCTCTCCTCTAACCATCGACCACCATCCTCTTTTTGATGTTTGTCAAACCAAATGGTAAGACTCATCCTTCATTAGCCTTCCTATCATACAGTGTGTAAGTATAGACCAGTGGCTCCCATACCGAGGCACAATGGTGTGCAGGAGTCATCAATATGTCCGTACACAGACAAATGTGTCAGTGGCAAGACTTGGCCTCTTCCG
Organism: Gymnoscopelus braueri; assembly: GCF_963280865.1. Lineage (NCBI taxonomy): Eukaryota > Metazoa > Chordata > Actinopteri > Myctophiformes > Myctophidae > Gymnoscopelus > Gymnoscopelus braueri. The sequence goes on along the minus strand of NC_137604.1, from coordinate 32,764,879 downwards.
TGGCAAATTTTTGATTTTGTTTTTACACACCATTATAATGTTCTTATTTTGGTAAATGGTGCATTTATATAGCACTTTTATCCAAAGCGCTTTACTGTACATAGATTGTGCATTACTTTCACCTATTCACACCATAGAGTTAAAAAATAATAGAGAGGGCACCCGAAATCCCCTCCCATCCACTTGCATTGAGTTGCTCACCCGGCGCATGAAGCGAATTCACCCCTTCTTCCGGGTTGGAAAGTGTGATGGGCGTAGCCTATTTCAGGTGGCCACTGTGTTACGTTCTGCGTCACAGAAGTGACGCGTTTTACGTCACAGAGGTGCGCGGCCCCGCGCGCAAGCTTGTGCGCAAGCTCGTGAGTCGAGCCCATTGGTCGAAACCGTTTTCGCTCGTACATTGTGCAGTGGCCCCGTCCGTTTAAGCTGCAGTACCTACGAATGGCCAGCATGTCCAATGCGCTTCAATGCAACCACTGGGTTCTGGGGGCTTGATTCACACACACATTCATACACCGATGGCGGAGGAAACCATGCAAGGCACCAACCTGCTCATCGGGAGCAATTAAGGGGTTCAGTGTCTCGCTCAAGGACACTTCGACACTAACTCTGGGGGAGCCCGGGATCGAACTGGGAACCTTGCTGTTCCCATCCGGCCGCTCTGCCGGCCGCTCTACTGGCCACTCTACCCATTACATTACAGTCATTTAGCAGAAGCTTTTATCCAAAGCGACTTACAGTAAGTGCATTCAACATAGGTAGGCAAGGAAACTACTAATCACCAGAAGTTTAAAGTGCATTCTCTTCTAAAACAAGCAACTATGAGTGAGTATACATAGTGCTAAGGTAAAAGTGCAATATATCAGCTACCTACTATTTCTTAAACCCCTGAGCCCCTGAGCCACTTATTTTGATCATAAGACCCAGTTACGGAATGTCAGTCTCCAGGTTTTCTTCAGAA
>NC_137604.1:32738918-32758918 GCF_963280865.1 Gymnoscopelus braueri | reverse complement strand
CACTACGTTGAGAAACATGTTGCAAATTTGATGGGAAGAGGGATGTTTGTTCTTGTTTACCTGCCACCCAAAAAAAAGCAGGTGTATGGCGTTTGGCAGGGACTGGAACTATGCTGGAAACCATCTTTTGGTGTGGTGCTTTTTTTGTGGCCCTCAAAATGACATGTTGTGAGAGGATAGGGTTGTTTGCATATCAAACGCCAGGACCCATGCTGGGAACAACATTCAATCATAAAAACGTGTGTGTGTGTGTGTGTGTATGTGTGTGTGTGTGTGTGTGTGTGTGTGTGTGTGTGTGTGTGTGTGTGTGTGTGTGTGTGTGTGTGTGTGTGTGTGTGTGTGTGTGTGTGTGTGTGTGTGTGTGTGTGTGTTGTTGTTTTTCCCTCCGATTGAGATGTAAAAGACAGTTTTTTTTCTTTCTTCGTCTCTGCTATAATTACCGCTGTTGAGTGTGGAATGTTCTGTTCTGTTCTTGTTCTTTGATTGCGCATGCATTGGCAGCTTTTGGAGGAGAGATGAACTTTAGTGTACTGCACCACACATTGTTCTCCTCATCTCACCTCCCCCTGCTTCCTCCCCTTTGGGCCGTTCCTCCACATCACTGCCAAGGCTATAGCAGTCAGCACTGATGCACAAGTGGTCAGGGAACGGGCTATACTCCTTGCCAATGTTAATTTCAGTCAGAAATGGTGAAATAAACTCTTACTTCTACTACTACACTACATCTCAGAGGCAAATATTGTACTTTTACTCCACTACAATTATTTGAACACTTTAGTTACTAGTTACTTTGCAGATATAAATTATGATATCATAAAACATACATTAACCACTTCAGCCCTATTTTATACCTAGGCTATTTGAAAATAGCAGATCTAAAAGCTCACAACGCGTCGCATCGCAACGCGTTGTGAGCTTGTAGATCTGCTATTTTCAAACATTTTAGTACTTTTGGTACTTTAAGTACATTTTGATACTAATACTTTCGTAATTTTACTCAAGTAACATTTTGAACACAGGCCTTTTACTTGTAACAGAGTATTTCTACATTGCGGTATTCATACTTTTACTCAAGCAAAACATTTGAGTTTTTTCCACGACTGTATATATATATATATATATATATATATATATATATATAAAATCAAACCTAATGTAAAACTACTACTACTATAATAATAATGATAATAGTAACATTCATCAGGGTTTTTAGCCAGCTCTGATGTACTACATAGCTAGAATAAGCTTCCTTTGCTTTCATCTTGATCCTCTGAAACGGACACGTTGGTGAACTTGTTCAATGTAATTCTCACTATAGGCTTTCTATATATTATTCAATACATTTTACTTTTATACTTTGTACATACTTCTTTTTATTCCGTGCATTTATAATTCATACATTTTGTTCTCTCCTCTGCACACTGCTTCAGTGATGCTTATGGAACTGGATGCAAGCGCCTCGACTCCCGGCTGCATCACTGTCATGACAATAATGACGATAAAGCACCTGCTCTCGTGTAATATTGCTTAAGTATATAACGCTGGCAGCAGTAGCACCATGCTGTGCAATTTGAAACATTCAACACCTTCTACTTTGTGGACAAGTCTTTGACGATCGACTGACGATCCCGTAATAAAGACCTTTATCTAAAGCATTATATTGTACCGTAAAATCCTCAGTGCTATACCCTTATGGGTCCATTTGGTTACATACTGTATGCACACTCTTACAGTAAAAAAAATCCCATAGGATTTGACAGTGTGTGCCAGACAGTATAACTGCCACAGGCATATTTCTTCTGTTTCCCCCCTTTTATAAACACCTCTCATCTCCACTGACATCATCTCCCCGCTCCCCACTTTCCCTTTCTCGTACACAGTACCTCTCTCTTTACCTTCCACCTTCCATGCCACCTTTATTCTGTCATCTGCTCACACTCTTCTTCCCCCCTTTGTCACGTCTCCATCTGCCTGTTACATCTCTCTCTCTCTCTCTCTCTCTCTCTCTCTCTCTCTCTCTCTCTCTCTCTCTCTCTCTCTCTCTCTCTCTCTCTCTCTCTCTCTCTCCTCTACTGTATGCATTATCTACACAGTAAAATCCCAAGTGTTATCTTGAAGGTGCAGTATGCAGCCACTATAGAAGTTGCACTCCACTCCACATCACAACAACACCTCTGTGTTGCATAAGGTTCCTTATTGCCCTGAGTGACGCCTATAAGGCAGCACTCCTGCTGTTTGTGTGTCTTAACCCGTTAAGACCTGGAACGCATCTTTGTCATTTTTTTATTTGAGCTAAAAAGCATTATTTTTACACTTTAGCTATTCAAAAATAGCAGATATACAAGCTCATAGTGCGGCACCGAGTGCCGCGCTACGAGCTTGTAGATCTGCTATTTTTGAAAAATCGTGAAAATGTGTGCAAATCTTTGAATATATATTGCTTTAAAGCAAACATTTTTTAACTCAAATCTTTGCTTCTGCTTCCTGGAACAGCCAAATACATATACTTTTTGGGGGTCCTTGACATGCAAAAGATTGAGCACCACATATTTAGAAACGTTTTTCAGAATACTGTTGGGATTTAGAAGACATTTGTAGAAACGGCTTCACGTCTTAATGGGTTAAGCTCAGTAAAAAGGTACCTTCCCCAATGAAAATGGAAGCGACATGGTAATGGCAGCTGTCAGCTTAGAGAGGTAAACAAAAACGTGTTCATTTTGGACCCGCCAAAATGATGACAATTATCATTTCACGACGTGAATAATTCTGAGAGTGTACAAATATAACCACATTTGGTTACATTTAAACACTCTCAGAGATAAATTAACAATGATGATTTTACTGTGTACATTGACCCTATAATCCTAAACTTAATTCGCACACATTATTCAGGTTTGAAACGGTAAGTATTTGAGGAAGACTTTTTTGGATGTGGCAATGAGGAGAAATTCAAGTGCAAATCAAGCCAAGAGACTCAGCCAGCATGTGTGTTTGTGAGAAACACGTTTTGCATACAGTCCCACATTCCTGCAATATGCTGTACAGTAAACTTTCGGTAATGAATATTTATAGACACTCTAGATGTGTGAAGTTCTTGAAAAGCATGTCAAGTGGCTTTTATTTTCTCTCTTTTTCTTTTCCATTACAGTTTACAAATTGCAAAAAACAGATGGCTAAAAGTCAGCAGACAGATGCGGGTTGGTGGTCTGGACAGATTGCAGTGACAGCCCAGTCATCTGCTGTGCTGCATAACCCATGATGCTGTTCATGTAGGAAACATTGAAATATCTATCATCTACTGTACTCTCTTCCTACCGTTACATCTGGTGACATCTAAATTCAATGTTGCATAAAGTGGGTGGAAGCAATTTGGAGATAGACGAACAAACACAAAACAATGCATTGGGCATTTTCTGTCTCCCCAGTTAACTACTTTATTTACTTTGGTGTTGGTTTTGTCACTTAAGGTGTGCATAAATATTATGTATTTTTTAAATATCATGTACTCCCTAGAGGCCAAGGAAAAACCTTTACCCTGCATTTTTCACATTTGACTTATGTAAAACATTTTTTATCCAGATTTCACACAAATCGGTACACATGATCTCTATAGTCATGTGATCAAGACGAATCTGTTTGATTTTTCACACACATTTTTCATATTCCATCCTGATCGGCTAAGATTGACATCTAAAGTTTGCAGGAGTGACCCGTTTGGAACAAAATGCCGCAAATCATAAACTTTGCACACACATTCGCACTACCTTGAGGAAATGCCACCCATTAACTGCCAGAATTATTTTCATATTTTTTTAGCCAGTGCCAGAGTTTTTCATTGGAAAAAAAAAGTACTCAGGAGCCGAAATACAGACTTTTTAAGTTAACAAGGAAGTGGATAGGAGTCTAGATCTTCAACTAATCATATCTCCTTGGTCTTTGGGTGAAATTGGAAAAAAAAACATTTTTCACTTCACGTAGATCTACGCGATTGGCACGTGGCGGCTTTAAATCGGTTCGTGTAGATCTACGTGATTGGCAGTCAATGTGTTAACATTGCCCCATTATAGAGCGTGCCAACGTGTCGTCACCACGGGGGGCATGGCATTGGGCGTGGCATTGGGCAATGTTAAGTCAACCTGGTTTTTACCCCTCAAAGATGTCCACCGCTACCAAGAGACACTTGTTGACACCCCCTTCAGGAATTTTGGCACGCTCTATAGCGCCACCAGGAGGCCGATTTTTGCAACACTTTACAAAATGTCCTACAATTTTTTTCCAAACATCATGCATATCGGTACACATTATCTCTATAATCAAGGTGGTTGGTATAGTCATCCAGATTGGCGAATTCCGAACATTGCTGGACCACAAGAACCTACCTGACCGGACAGAGACCTGTGCTCCGAGGAGCACTTCTTCTAGTTTCCAATAGCATTCCTACAAAATGCTAACAAGCTCCCAGTGGACATTTCTCACTAACCATAGTGCTGTTTTATCCTATTAAAACCGGGAAAGCATCTGTGTCAGTTTTGATTTTAGCTATAAAAGCAACATACGTTTTAAAAAAAAACTCTTAGGATTTAGAACAGCGGTTCTCAAGAATAGCAGATCTGCAAGCTCACAGCCCGCCACTTTGTGCCGCGCTGCGAGCTTGTTCATCTGTTATTTTTGAACATTCTTGAAAAATCTTGAAAGAGTTTGAAATATTTTGAATAACTTTGCATTTTTTAACACAAATCTTCCCTCTCTCTCTTAATTATCACATTGATTGGAAATAGGGGGAAAACACATTTCCACAGACCATTCCATCTCTGTACAAAGCTCACAAAAGCTCACAAATGAAATGAAAACATCTCATTTGTGCATAAGTATAAGTGAAAAAAAAGTAAAAACTCCATGCTTACTGTGTGTCTCGTCGTGGTTGCAGCTGCAAAGCATAACGAGGTGGGAGGGAACATGACATCACTGCATCAGGTGAAAACTGAAACTGAAACCTGACTGATGGCAGCCACCTCATGTATTTTATAATGTAATTATAAATAATTATTATTATTATAGAAAATGTATCATTACTTATCAAATGTTCTTCTTTATAAGAGCCGGCCTTAATTCAAACAAGGGCACTTTTGTGCCCTTGTTTAAGTACAATTTGTCCAAATATTTGACATCATAGTTGTACCAACATTTCACTAGAAAACTCTTTCACAGATCAGAAAGTGCTGGGCAGAACATGGTATGTCGCTCCATCTTCCACCTTGAAGCACAACACAGTCTTCATCTCTTAAGTTATCAGGCTCACCAGAGTGCCAGTACCTGGAGTAGGAACATTTAATTAATTACAATACATTTACATTATATTTAACCATGACCTCACATTATATTATTGATAGAATAAACAGAATAGTGAAATAGACATGTATAATTGTGTTAATGACAGTGTGGTTGGTTGGTATTTTTTTTAAAGATTTTATAGCATTTGGATTTAAAGCCATTTAGAAAAAAGTAGGGAAGATGAAATCCCTGTATGCGAAATGTGTTTATAATGATAGTTTAAATGAAGAAGAGAAGAATGAAGGTAAAGTCTTACTTTGGTGTCGTCAGTGGTGTTCCATCTACCCATTTCCACACCCCTTCCTCCTCTTTGTCAGTCAAACCCAGCCACGCCCACTGGTTTCTGGGAACAACTGTGATAACAAAGTCCTGGACAGAAAAGATACTGGTTACTGAAATACACACTGTACAATAGACGTGTTTAGCACGCGCGCACACACGCGCGCGCACACACATGCACACGCGCACACGCACACGCACACGCACACACGCACACACACCTGCTTTTCTTTGCTGTTAATGACCATCAGTCTGATTGTCTGTCTCTACAGTATTGTCTGCTTTTCTCCCAGGTTGTTGTCATCCAAGTAGAGATGTAATAACATAGACCACCACCGAATGTAAATCCATGTGGTTCTAATAGCAAAAGAAGAAAGTTAGACACTATTTTGTCATTTGCTCAGATTAATGACAAATGATGAACAACATGATATAACAATGAAACAAAAAACACCAACTTTGATGTCTTACTGACCACAAAAAAGAATCCTCTTGATGTCATTGCGTCCAATTAGTTTGTTATATCTGGACTGTATCTGGTCCTTCTGTTCAGTTACGTTGATATGTCTGGACTGTAGATGGTCAAAACTGGACTGTAGGTGGTCCAGGTCCTTGACTAGGTTGTTGTTCTCTTTAATCAGTTCAGCATCTGTAAGAAGGAGAATCAAAACAAACTGATGAGTTTTATTTACAACTTTGTTCTGAACAGACCTCCTTAACCCATGTCATTTTCGATTGTTGCGTTGGCGATTCAAAAACAGCAGATCTACAAGGTCGCAGCGTGTTACTTCGTGCAGCACTGCGAGCTTGTACACCTGCTATTTTTGATGTAGCCAACACAAGCCGAGACACATCAGACACATACATTTTCCATCTTGCAGGGTTGATATTACAGCTGGTTTTCTGGTGTGTGTAGTTCATTTGAATAATATTGGAGTGTAGGCTGACTGAAAGAAAACTACAAGCGAAATGGCTGCCAAGTGGGCTCAACTAAATCTACTGCTACTATTAATATATTTTATGGGGTATCATATTAACTAATATTGAAAATAAAATGAATAAATGTTGAATCATCACAGAAATATAAAACATTAAAATAAAATACACTGTTCTGAGACTTACAGAGAGAGAGAGTCTGAGGCCAATGTTGAGCAGAGCTTGAACACCACAAAGCAATCCAAGACCCAATCCAAGCATCCTGTACCGTCTTCTGACTGGACACACACACACACACACACACACACACACACACACACACACACACACACACAGAGAGAGAGAATAAAGAGGGAGTGAGACCAGTTAAAATATTTCAACCTCTTGCTTGAAAAGTTCAGCAGTATATTTTGTTGTGATTTGTAGTTGTAGTAACATCTCTTACCAGATCTTTTCTTTCGTGGATGTTTCTGCTGAGCTGCTGAGCTTCTTCCCCCCTTTGTCACGTCTCCATCTGCCTGTTACATCTCTCTCTCTCTCTCTCTCTCTCTCTCTCTCTCTCTCTCTCTCTCTCTCTCTCTCTCTCTCTCTCTCTCTCTACTGTATGCATTATCTACACAGTAAAATCCCAAGTGTTATCATGAAGGTGCAGTATGCAGCCACTATAGAAGTTGCACTCCACTCCACATCACAACACCCTCTGTGTTGCATAAGGTTCCTTATTGCCCTGAGTGACGCCTATAAGGCAGCACTCCTGCTGTTTGTGTGTCTTAACCCATTAGGACCTGGAACGCATCTTTGTCATTTTTTTATTTGAGCTAAAAAGCATTATTTTTACACTTTAGCTATTCAAAAATAGCAGATATACAAGCTCATAGCGCGGCACCGAGTGCCGCGCTACGAGCTTGTAGATCTGCTATTTTTGAAAAATCGTGAAAATGTGTGCAAATCTTTGAATATATATTGCTTTAAAGCAAACATTTTTAACTCAAATCTTTGCTTCTGCTTCCTGGAACAGCCAAATACATATCATTTCGGGGGTCCTTGACATGCAAAAGATTGAGCACCACATATTTAGAAACACCCGTTTTTCAGAATACTGTTGGGATTTAGAAGACATTTGTAGAATCGGCTTCACGTCTTAACGGGTTAAGCTCAGTAAAAAGGTACCTTCCCCAATGAAAATGGAAGCGACATGGTAATGGGGCAGCTGTCAGCTTAGAGAGGTAAACAAAAACGTGTTCATTTTGGACCCGCCAAAATGATGACAATTATTATTTCACAATAGGGGCGGCCATAGCTGAGTTGTTAGTGAGCCCGCCTAGGGAACCAGCTGGCCCTGGTTGCCCCAGGTTCGATTCCAGGCTGTCCCAGCATATGTGCCGATGATATGAAATTTGTCCCTGAGCAAGACTCTTAACCCCAATTGCTCACAGGTTCTCATTGGAAACAAGACCGCGAGGACTTTCATGAACGACCTGTTAAAAAGGAATTATCCTTATAACAATGTGAATAATTCTGAGAGTGTACAAATATAACCACATTTGGTTCCATTTAAACACTCTCGGAGATAAATTAACAATGATGACTCTACTGTGTACATCGACCCTATAATCCTAAACTTAATTCACACACATTATTCACGTTTGAAACGGTAAGTATTTGAGGAAGACTTTTTTGGATGTGGCAATGAGGAGAAATTCAAGTGCAAATCAAGCCAAGACACTCAGCCAGTATGTGTGTTTGTGAGAAACACGTTTTGCATACAGTCCCACATTCCTGCAATATGCCGTACAGTAAACTTTCGGTAATGAATATTTATAGACACTCTAGATGTGTGAAGTTCTTGAAAAGCATGTCAAGTGGCTTTTATTTTCTCTCTTTTTCTTTTTCATTACAGTTTACAAATTGCAAAAAACAGATGGCTAAAAGTCAGCAGACAGATGCGGGTTGGTGGTCTGGACAGATTGCAGTGACAGCGCAGTCATCTGCTGTGCTGCATAACCCATGATGCTGTTCATGTAGGAAACATTGAAATATCTATCATCTACTGTACTCTCTTCCTACCGTTACATCTGGTGACATCTAAATTCAATGTTGCATAAAGTGGGTGGAAGCAATTTGGAGATAGACGAACAAACACAAAACAATGCATTGGGCATTTTCTGTCTCCCCAGTTAACTACTTTATTTACTTTGGTGTTGGTTTTGTCACTTAAGGTGTGCATAAATATTATGTATTTTTTAAATATCATGTACTCCCTAGAGGCCAAGGAAAAACCTTTACCCTGCATTTTTCACATTTGACTTATGTAAAACATTTTTTATCCAGATTTCACACAAATCGGTACACATGATCTCTATAGTCATGTGATCAAGACGAATCTGTTTGATTTTTCACACACATTTTTCATATTCCATCCTGATCGGCTAAGATTGACATCTAAAGTTTGCAGGAGTGACCCGTTTGGAACAAAATGCCGCAAATCATAAACTTTGCACACACATTCGCACTACCTTGAGGAAATGCCACCCATTAACTGCCAGAATTATTTTCATATTTTTTTAGCCAGTGCCAGAGTTTTTCATTGGAAAAAAAAAGTACTCAGGAGCCGAAATACAGACTTTTTAAGTTAACAAGGAAGTGGATAGGAGTCTAGATCTTCAACTAATCATATCTCCTTGGTCTTTGGGTGAAATTGGAAAAAAAAACATTTTTCACTTCACGTAGATCTACGCGATTGGCACGTGGCGGCTTTAAATCGGTTCGTGTAGATCTACGTGATTGGCAGTCAATGTGTTAACATTGCCCCATTATAGAGCGTGCCAACGTGTCGTCACCACGGGGGGCATGGCATTGGGCGTGGCATTGGGCAATGTTAAGTCAACCTGGTTTTTACCCCTCAAAGATGTCCACCGCTACCAAGAGACACTTGTTGACACCCCCTTCAGGAATTTTGGCACGCTCTATAGCGCCACCAGGAGGCCGATTTTTGCAACACTTTACAAAATGTCCTACAATTTTTTTCCAAACATCATGCATATCGGTACACATTATCTCTATAATCAAGGTGGTTGGTATAGTCATCCAGATTGGCGAATTCCGAACATTGCTGGACCACAAGAACCTACCTGACCGGACAGAGACCTGTGCTCCGAGGAGCACTTCTTCTAGTTTCCAATAGCATTCCTACAAAATGCTAACAAGCTCCCAGTGGACATTTCTCACTAACCATAGTGCTGTTTTATCCTATTAAAACCGGGAAAGCATCTGTGTCAGTTTTGATTTTAGCTATAAAAGCAACATACGTTTTAAAAAAAAACTCTTAGGATTTAGAACAGCGGTTCTCAAGAATAGCAGATCTGCAAGCTCACAGCCCGCCACTTTGTGCCGCGCTGCGAGCTTGTTCATCTGTTATTTTTGAACATTCTTGAAAAATCTTGAAAGAGTTTGAAATATTTTGAATAACTTTGCATTTTTTAACACAAATCTTCCCTCTCTCTCTTAATTATCACATTGATTGGAAATAGGGGGAAAACACATTTCCACAGACCATTCCATCTCTGTACAAAGCTCACAAAAGCTCACAAATGAAATGAAAACATCTCATTTGTGCATAAGTATAAGTGAAAAAAAAGTAAAAACTCCATGCTTACTGTGTGTCTCGTCGTGGTTGCAGCTGCAAAGCATAACGAGGTGGGAGGGAACATGACATCACTGCATCAGGTGAAAACTGAAACTGAAACCTGACTGATGGCAGCCACCTCATGTATTTTATAATGTAATTATAAATAATTATTATTATTATAGAAAATGTATCATTACTTATCAAATGTTCTTCTTTATAAGAGCCGGCCTTAATTCAAACAAGGGCACTTTTGTGCCCTTGTTTAAGTACAATTTGTCCAAATATTTGACATCATAGTTGTACCAACATTTCACTAGAAAACTCTTTCACAGATCAGAAAGTGCTGGGCAGAACATGGTATGTCGCTCCATCTTCCACCTTGAAGCACAACACAGTCTTCATCTCTTAAGTTATCAGGCTCACCAGAGTGCCAGTACCTGGAGTAGGAACATTTAATTAATTACAATACATTTACATTATATTTAACCATGACCTCACATTATATTATTGATAGAATAAACAGAATAGTGAAATAGACATGTATAATTGTGTTAATGACAGTGTGGTTGGTTGGTATTTTTTTTAAAGATTTTATAGCATTTGGATTTAAAGCCATTTAGAAAAAAGTAGGGAAGATGAAATCCCTGTATGCGAAATGTGTTTATAATGATAGTTTAAATGAAGAAGAGAAGAATGAAGGTAAAGTCTTACTTTGGTGTCGTCAGTGGTGTTCCATCTACCCATTTCCACACCCCTTCCTCCTCTTTGTCAGTCAAACCCAGCCACGCCCACTGGTTTCTGGGAACAACTGTGATAACAAAGTCCTGGACAGAAAAGATACTGGTTACTGAAATACACACTGTACAATAGACGTGTTTAGCACGCGCGCACACACGCGCGCGCACACACATGCACACGCGCACACGCACACGCACACGCACACACGCACACACACCTGCTTTTCTTTGCTGTTAATGACCATCAGTCTGATTGTCTGTCTCTACAGTATTGTCTGCTTTTCTCCCAGGTTGTTGTCATCCAAGTAGAGATGTAATAACATAGACCACCACCGAATGTAAATCCATGTGGTTCTAATAGCAAAAGAAGAAAGTTAGACACTATTTTGTCATTTGCTCAGATTAATGACAAATGATGAACAACATGATATAACAATGAAACAAAAAACACCAACTTTGATGTCTTACTGACCACAAAAAAGAATCCTCTTGATGTCATTGCGTCCAATTAGTTTGTTATATCTGGACTGTATCTGGTCCTTCTGTTCAGTTACGTTGATATGTCTGGACTGTAGATGGTCAAAACTGGACTGTAGGTGGTCCAGGTCCTTGACTAGGTTGTTGTTCTCTTTAATCAGTTCAGCATCTGTAAGAAGGAGAATCAAAACAAACTGATGAGTTTTATTTACAACTTTGTTCTGAACAGACCTCCTTAACCCATGTCATTTTCGATTGTTGCGTTGGCGATTCAAAAACAGCAGATCTACAAGGTCGCAGCGTGTTACTTCGTGCAGCACTGCGAGCTTGTACACCTGCTATTTTTGATGTAGCCAACACAAGCCGAGACACATCAGACACATACATTTTCCATCTTGCAGGGTTGATATTACAGCTGGTTTTCTGGTGTGTGTAGTTCATTTGAATAATATTGGAGTGTAGGCTGACTGAAAGAAAACTACAAGCGAAATGGCTGCCAAGTGGGCTCAACTAAATCTACTGCTACTATTAATATATTTTATGGGGTATCATATTAACTAATATTGAAAATAAAATGAATAAATGTTGAATCATCACAGAAATATAAAACATTAAAATAAAATACACTGTTCTGAGACTTACAGAGAGAGAGAGTCTGAGGCCAATGTTGAGCAGAGCTTGAACACCACAAAGCAATCCAAGACCCAATCCAAGCATCCTGTACCGTCTTCTGACTGGACACACACACACACACACACACACACACACACACACACACACACACACACAGAGAGAGAGAATAAAGAGGGAGTGAGACCAGTTAAAATATTTCAACCTCTTGCTTGAAAAGTTCAGCAGTATATTTTGTTGTGATTTGTAGTTGTAGTAACATCTCTTACCAGATCTTTTCTTTCGTGGATGTTTCTGCTGAGCTGCTGAGCTTCTTCCCCCCTTTGTCACGTCTCCATCTGCCTGTTACATCTCTCTCTCTCTCTCTCTCTCTCTCTCTCTCTCTCTCTCTCTCTCTCTCTCTCTCTCTCTCTCTCTCTCTCTCTCTCTCTCTCTCTCTACTGTATGCATTATCTACACAGTAAAATCCCAAGTGTTATCATGAAGGTGCAGTATGCAGCCACTATAGAAGTTGCACTCCACTCCACATCACAACACCCTCTGTGTTGCATAAGGTTCCTTATTGCCCTGAGTGACGCCTATAAGGCAGCACTCCTGCTGTTTGTGTGTCTTAACCCATTAGGACCTGGAACGCATCTTTGTCATTTTTTTATTTGAGCTAAAAAGCATTATTTTTACACTTTAGCTATTCAAAAATAGCAGATATACAAGCTCATAGCGCGGCACCGAGTGCCGCGCTACGAGCTTGTAGATCTGCTATTTTTGAAAAATCGTGAAAATGTGTGCAAATCTTTGAATATATATTGCTTTAAAGCAAACATTTTTAACTCAAATCTTTGCTTCTGCTTCCTGGAACAGCCAAATACATATCATTTCGGGGGTCCTTGACATGCAAAAGATTGAGCACCACATATTTAGAAACACCCGTTTTTCAGAATACTGTTGGGATTTAGAAGACATTTGTAGAATCGGCTTCACGTCTTAACGGGTTAAGCTCAGTAAAAAGGTACCTTCCCCAATGAAAATGGAAGCGACATGGTAATGGGGCAGCTGTCAGCTTAGAGAGGTAAACAAAAACGTGTTCATTTTGGACCCGCCAAAATGATGACAATTATTATTTCACAATAGGGGCGGCCATAGCTGAGTTGTTAGTGAGCCCGCCTAGGGAACCAGCTGGCCCTGGTTGCCCCAGGTTCGATTCCAGGCTGTCCCAGCATATGTGCCGATGATATGAAATTTGTCCCTGAGCAAGACTCTTAACCCCAATTGCTCACAGGTTCTCATTGGAAACAAGACCGCGAGGACTTTCATGAACGACCTGTTAAAAAGGAATTATCCTTATAACAATGTGAATAATTCTGAGAGTGTACAAATATAACCACATTTGGTTCCATTTAAACACTCTCGGAGATAAATTAACAATGATGACTCTACTGTGTACATCGACCCTATAATCCTAAACTTAATTCACACACATTATTCACGTTTGAAACGGTAAGTATTTGAGGAAGACTTTTTTGGATGTGGCAATGAGGAGAAATTCAAGTGCAAATCAAGCCAAGACACTCAGCCAGTATGTGTGTTTGTGAGAAACACGTTTTGCATACAGTCCCACATTCCTGCAATATGCCGTACAGTAAACTTTCGGTAATGAATATTTATAGACACTCTAGATGTGTGAAGTTCTTGAAAAGCATGTCAAGTGGCTTTTATTTTCTCTCTTTTTCTTTTTCATTACAGTTTACAAATTGCAAAAAACAGATGGCTAAAAGTCAGCAGACAGATGCGGGTTGGTGGTCTGGACAGATTGCAGTGACAGCGCAGTCATCTGCTGTGCTGCATAACCCATGATGCTGTTCATGTAGGAAACATTGAAATATCTATCATCTACTGTACTCTCTTCCTACCGTTACATCTGGTGACATCTAAATTCAATGTTGCATAAAGTGGGTGGAAGCAATTTGGAGATAGACGAACAAACACAAAACAATGCATTGGGCATTTTCTGTCTCCCCAGTTAACTACTTTATTTACTTTGGTGTTGGTTTTGTCACTTAAGGTGTGCATAAATATTATGTATTTTTTAAATATCATGTACTCCCTAGAGGCCAAGGAAAAACCTTTACCCTGCATTTTTCACATTTGACTTATGTAAAACATTTTTTATCCAGATTTCACACAAATCGGTACACATGATCTCTATAGTCATGTGATCAAGACGAATCTGTTTGATTTTTCACACACATTTTTCATATTCCATCCTGATCGGCTAAGATTGACATCTAAAGTTTGCAGGAGTGACCCGTTTGGAACAAAATGCCGCAAATCATAAACTTTGCACACACATTCGCACTACCTTGAGGAAATGCCACCCATTAACTGCCAGAATTATTTTCATATTTTTTTAGCCAGTGCCAGAGTTTTTCATTGGAAAAAAAAAGTACTCAGGAGCCGAAATACAGACTTTTTAAGTTAACAAGGAAGTGGATAGGAGTCTAGATCTTCAACTAATCATATCTCCTTGGTCTTTGGGTGAAATTGGAAAAAAAAACATTTTTCACTTCACGTAGATCTACGCGATTGGCACGTGGCGGCTTTAAATCGGTTCGTGTAGATCTACGTGATTGGCAGTCAATGTGTTAACATTGCCCCATTATAGAGCGTGCCAACGTGTCGTCACCACGGGGGGCATGGCATTGGGCGTGGCATTGGGCAATGTTAAGTCAACCTGGTTTTTACCCCTCAAAGATGTCCACCGCTACCAAGAGACACTTGTTGACACCCCCTTCAGGAATTTTGGCACGCTCTATAGCGCCACCAGGAGGCCGATTTTTGCAACACTTTACAAAATGTCCTACAATTTTTTTCCAAACATCATGCATATCGGTACACATTATCTCTATAATCAAGGTGGTTGGTATAGTCATCCAGATTGGCGAATTCCGAACATTGCTGGACCACAAGAACCTACCTGACCGGACAGAGACCTGTGCTCCGAGGAGCACTTCTTCTAGTTTCCAATAGCATTCCTACAAAATGCTAACAAGCTCCCAGTGGACATTTCTCACTAACCATAGTGCTGTTTTATCCTATTAAAACCGGGAAAGCATCTGTGTCAGTTTTGATTTTAGCTATAAAAGCAACATACGTTTTAAAAAAAAACTCTTAGGATTTAGAACAGCGGTTCTCAAGAATAGCAGATCTGCAAGCTCACAGCCCGCCACTTTGTGCCGCGCTGCGAGCTTGTTCATCTGTTATTTTTGAACATTCTTGAAAAATCTTGAAAGAGTTTGAAATATTTTGAATAACTTTGCATTTTTTAACACAAATCTTCCCTCTCTCTCTTAATTATCACATTGATTGGAAATAGGGGGAAAACACATTTCCACAGACCATTCCATCTCTGTACAAAGCTCACAAAAGCTCACAAATGAAATGAAAACATCTCATTTGTGCATAAGTATAAGTGAAAAAAAAGTAAAAACTCCATGCTTACTGTGTGTCTCGTCGTGGTTGCAGCTGCAAAGCATAACGAGGTGGGAGGGAACATGACATCACTGCATCAGGTGAAAACTGAAACTGAAACCTGACAGCCACCTCATGTATTTTATAATGTAATTATAAATAATTATTATTATTATAGAAAATGTATCATTACTTATCAAATGTTCTTCTTTATAAGAGCCGGCCTTAATTCAAACAAGGGCACTTTTGTGCCCTTGTTTAAGTACAATTTGTCCAAATATTTGACATCATAGTTGTACCAACATTTCACTAGAAAACTCTTTCACAGATCAGAAAGTGCTGGGCAGAACATGGTATGTCGCTCCATCTTCCACCTTGAAGCACAACACAGTCTTCATCTCTTAAGTTATCAGGCTCACCAGAGTGCCAGTACCTGGAGTAGGAACATTTAATTAATTACAATACATTTACATTATATTTAACCATGACCTCACATTATATTATTGATAGAATAAACAGAATAGTGAAATAGACATGTATAATTGTGTTAATGACAGTGTGGTTGGTTGGTATTTTTTTTAAAGATTTTATAGCATTTGGATTTAAAGCCATTTAGAAAAAAGTAGGGAAGATGAAATCCCTGTATGCGAAATGTGTTTATAATGATAGTTTAAATGAAGAAGAGAAGAATGAAGGTAAAGTCTTACTTTGGTGTCGTCAGTGGTGTTCCATCTACCCATTTCCACACCCCTTCCTCCTCTTTGTCAGTCAAACCCAGCCACGCCCACTGGTTTCTGGGAACAACTGTGATAACAAAGTCCTGGACAGAAAAGATACTGGTTACTGAAATACACACTGTACAATAGACGTGTTTAGCACGCGCGCACACACGCGCGCGCACACACATGCACACGCGCACACGCACACGCACACGCACACACGCACACACACCTGCTTTTCTTTGCTGTTAATGACCATCAGTCTGATTGTCTGTCTCTACAGTATTGTCTGCTTTTCTCCCAGGTTGTTGTCATCCAAGTAGAGATGTAATAACATAGACCACCACCGAATGTAAATCCATGTGGTTCTAATAGCAAAAGAAGAAAGTTAGACACTATTTTGTCATTTGCTCAGATTAATGACAAATGATGAACAACATGATATAACAATGAAACAAAAAACACCAACTTTGATGTCTTACTGACCACAAAAAAGAATCCTCTTGATGTCATTGCGTCCAATTAGTTTGTTATATCTGGACTGTATCTGGTCCTTCTGTTCAGTTACGTTGATATGTCTGGACTGTAGATGGTCAAAACTGGACTGTAGGTGGTCCAGGTCCTTGACTAGGTTGTTGTTCTCTTTAATCAGTTCAGCATCTGTAAGAAGGAGAATCAAAACAAACTGATGAGTTTTATTTACAACTTTGTTCTGAACAGACCTCCTTAACCCATGTCATTTTCGATTGTTGCGTTGGCGATTCAAAAACAGCAGATCTACAAGGTCGCAGCGTGTTACTTCGTGCAGCACTGCGAGCTTGTACACCTGCTATTTTTGATGTAGCCAACACAAGCCGAGACACATCAGACACATACATTTTCCATCTTGCAGGGTTGATATTACAGCTGGTTTTCTGGTGTGTGTAGTTCATTTGAATAATATTGGAGTGTAGGCTGACTGAAAGAAAACTACAAGCGAAATGGCTGCCAAGTGGGCTCAACTAAATCTACTGCTACTATTAATATATTTTATGGGGTATCATATTAACTAATATTGAAAATAAAATGAATAAATGTTGAATCATCACAGAAATATAAAACATTAAAATAAAATACACTGTTCTGAGACTTACAGAGAGAGAGTCTGAGGCCAATGTTGAGCAGAGCTTGAACACCACAAAGCAATCCAAGACCCAATCCAAGCATCCTGTACCGTCTTCTGACTGGACACACACACACACACACACACACACACACACACACACAGAGAGAGAGAATAAAGAGGGAGTGAGACCAGTTAAAATATTTCAACCTCTTGCTTGAAAAGTTCAGCAGTATATTTTGTTGTGATTTGTAGTTGTAGTAACATCTCTTACCAGATCTTTTCTTTCGTGGATGTTTCTGCTGAGCTGTAATCTTGGTCTCAACATTTGCATAGATTATGTCATCTTCTTCCTCTTCCTCATCATCGTCATCTTCCTCTTGGATCTCAATGTTTTCAGAATGTAAAGCGACAGCCATTTCTACCTTTATGACTTTAATTCATCTTGCAGGTTTTAAATGGTTCACCTCTTAGCAACAGAAAGAACAATAGAGAAGAGTGGTCTTTATGTTGTGAAATGGTGGGTTGTCATATCATCCACCCCCCTCCCCCTCCTTCCTCCTGTTGTTTCCTCTTAGCAGAGACAGTGCATTCACACCTCCTCCCCCTCCTCAACCCCACCCTCCACCCACACCATCCTGTACCCTCCACCCTCTTGACCACTTCCAGTCTCAAGTAGTGTGATACACTTCCTTGTAACACGTTATGTATCTTTTGTCATTGTCTCCACCAGGCCTAAAGGCATTGCGAGAGAGTATGTTTTGCACCCTGTCTGTCTGTCTGTCTGTCCGTCCTTCCGTCCGTCCGTGTGTGTGTGTGTGTGTGTGTCATTCTGTCCGTGAACAGCTAATCTCCGGCACTGTTGGCTTGATCGCAGCGAAACTGTGCACACACACTCCCTGGATGCCAATTCAGAACCTCTGCCCCAATTATTTCACATGGGTCTGTTATAGCGCCACAGGAGGCCGTTTATTGCCAAACTAATCTTTTGACAGTACTCCTACATATTTTGTCCAAACATCACGCAAAACATATCTCTATAGTCATTAAACGAAACGTGTCTTTCAGATTTTTTATATTCCATCCTGATTGGCTAAAAATGGCTTCCAAAGTTTGCAGGAGTGCTCTGTTTTGAACAAAATGCCTCAAATCATGAACACAATTTCCATGAAATTTTGCACGCACATTCCCACTAGGCCGAGAAAGGAATGCCACTTGAACATTTTCAAATCAGCCTCATGGTGGCGCTATATTAGGCCGATTCGTGTTATTACCTATAACTGCACCGATCTGTGTAAAACTTTTTATGTGCACTCCCTAGAAGCCAAGGAAAAACTTTTGCCCTGCATTTTTCACATCTGCCTTTTATAGCGCCACCAGGAGGCTGACTTATGTAAAAAAAAAAATGATATAATTCTTTCAGATTTTATCAAACTTTCAAATCAAATCGGTACACATGATCTCTATAGTCATGTGATTAAGACAGATCTGTTCGATTTTTCATATTCCATCCTGATTGGCTAAGATTGCCTGATCGGCTAAGATCGACATCTAAAGTTTGCAGGAGTGGCTTGTTTTGAACAAAATGCCACGAATCATGAATGCAGTGTCCGATTGCGGTGAAACTTTGCACTGCATATTTGCACTACGTTGAGGAACAAATGCCACCCTTTTAACATTGCCCTATCATAGCGCCACCTAGAGGCCGATTTTTGCAAACCGTTTTCCACATTATCTCTATAATCAAGTGATCAAGACGGATTCGTCCGATCTTTCATATTCCATCCTGGTTGGCGATTTCCAAACATTGCTGGCCCACAATAACCTACCTGACCTGGTGGAGACCTGTGCTCCGATGGGCACTTTTTCTAGTTATATATTTTTTCACCTGAAGATGGAGTGCCTCAGTATTTTTTTCCCTATAGTGTGCCTCACCACAAGCAGAACTTTGGTTTCCTTTGCTTCTATTCCCATACATGTTCCACTGAAGAGCACTTGTTTTGAGCCACTGTGATTGAACCCTGGCAGCGCTTCCTTTTCTTTTGTTTTAAACAAAACAATGCACAGACAGAAGTTACAGAAGCACTACTATACCTCTATCCTCCGGTGCTCATGGAAGGGAATAATATTCAGGAGGACAAATTATGACCAATAGGCATAAAAAGTGTGTTCACACCCTGAGGAAGGCGCAAGCCAAAACGCATTGGTGTATATAATAGCAGTGGTTTTCAACCCTTTTCATATCAAGGTCCATTATTTATTCTGCATTTGAGCCACGGATTCACCCAGGGCCGCTTCTCCCTACACGCACACTACGCAGGCTGCGTGGGGCCCTACCCGCCGGGAAAAAAAAAAAGAAAAAAAAAACTTTTTTTTTTTTTTTTTTTTTTTTTAACGGACCCAATCCGCCCAGAACCGCAAAAAAAAAATCATGCTTAGGGCCCCTGTGGAGTCTGAAGCGGCATTCACCATTTGATGAGATTTAGACTCTCAGACCCCAAAACTTATAATAGAGAATATTTTGAATATTTTGTTGTCGTTGGATACGATTTTGTCCACAATTCCATGCTGTATTGCTGTTGGTACCATTAGGAGAGACAACAGGCACACATTGATCAAAATAACAAATCTTCTACATTCTCTAATCGTGTAGACTTCTTGTAAATTAAATAATGCAGATGTTTAACAATAATTTA
>NC_137604.1:32718918-32733918 GCF_963280865.1 Gymnoscopelus braueri | reverse complement strand
CCCTAAAATGTACGTTTTTTAATATCTCAGCCTCTAAATAAGCTGGAACATTGATTTTAACTCTTAAACCTACATTTTCAGTGTCGAGGAATCCAATGGTGGTAATTATAAAGCTACAAAACTTTACAATATTAACCCTTAGATGCATGACTGAGTCCAAAATGACCAGATGTGGTTGTTTTCTTGCAATATCTTTGTAATTAAAAAAACATTTATCAATTCATATTGAAGATTTGCAAAACTATACATTTTTGGAAAGGTTATTGTCTAAGGAATCATAAAATCAATGTTTGCATTTGCCCAGATGTCTGTGGCCATATTGGAATTGACAAAATGGCCGCCGTAAAATGTATGTCTTGTAATATATTGGCTTCTAAATAAGATGGAACATTGTTTTTAATGGCTAAACCTACATTTTCAGGGTCAAGGAATCCAATGGTGCAAGTTATCATTTCATTTTTTGTATCATCCCATTGACATAATCCATCATATGGGTAAAAACAGCACAGCCCAGGCAGTCAGTCAGATACTAACTCAGTGTTCTTTTTATTTATTTTAACTGTGAACTTTGGATGTTTGTGTAACCATCTTAAACATCATGACATGTGTAATCTTAGACAGTCTCTATCCATCATCATCATCATCATCATCATCATCATCATCATCATCATCATCATCATCATCATCATCATCACTTTCGTGCATCACAGCTTGGGAATCATCATCATTCTGGCACTGGCTGCTGCACTGACACATTTCAGTACAGGCTAAGTCCTTAGCTTTGCATGAACATCTCCCAGAAGAACAGTCTGATTTGCACTTGCATTGAACCATCTCAAGGATGGCCTTTGGAGCTGGGAGGACCTCTGTGGTCGTTGGTTTCAGCATGCCACCCGAGTGTTTGAAGTACCCATTTTGCAGGGGATCCAGCTGTGGATCCTGCAGAGCAATGGCTGCTTGTGCCCATGCCCTTGTTTGGACATGGACTCTCAAAATGTGCTGTTTCAGAGCTCCAGGTGTTGGAGGGAGCTTGTCACTTTCTGCCCTGTGCTTGCAGAACAGATGCCATCGCATTTCAGGGATTGTCTTGATGTTGATACCCTTGGGTGAGTAAGCTGCACATACAAAGGACTCCAGTGTTGACAGCATTCCTTCTGTCACTTCTGCTTCATCCAAAAGCATCTGCAGAGCTTTGATAATATCTCCATCCGTTTTGAGGTAGACCTGCAGCCAGGTTGCCTTGCTTATACGGGAGAACCTCCCTGTGTTGTCGGCCCAGTGAATGCATGGAAGGCTGGCAAAGCCTTTGCTCTTTCTTTACCTAGAGCTCGCCACAATCTTCAATCTGCACAACACCAGAGGCCATAGAAATGGACGTGTTCATCAGCAGGAGGTCGTAGTTTGCTGTGACTAGCACTAAAACGTCCGTATCTGGGGAGAAAAATACCAACTGTGCATCAGGTGGGTTTCGCTGTGAAGCCAGCACAGCCTGGTGGATCAGCAGTGTGTCTGCTTCTTCGTGGTTATTTTCTTCAAAGACCAGGTCTTTGTTGCTCCTAGTGTATCTAGAAGCAGACGTGATGATCAGCTTGGAGGATCCCCTGTTGTACTCTAGTGTTTTGGTATCAAGATAGTCAGTCAGATCAGCCTTCGTCTTGTCATGGGAGAGGAACCTGCTCATCGGGATGTGTTTGATGGTAGGCAAGGCAACCTGGCTGCAGGTCTACCTCAAAACGGATGAAGATGTTATCAATGCTCTACAGATGCTTTTGGATGAAGCAGAAGTGATGGAAGGAATACTGTCAACACTGGAGTCCTTACAGCTTACTCACCCAAGGGTATCAACATCAAGACAATCCCTGAACTGCGATGGCATCTGTTCTGCAAACACAGGGCAGAAAGTGACAAGCTCCCTCCAACACCTGGAGCTCTGAAGCAGCACATCTTGAGAATCCATGTCCAAACAAGGGCATGGGCACAAGCAGCCATTAATATGCAGGATCCACAGCTGCATCCCCTGCAAAATGGGTACTTCAAACACTTGGATGGCATGCTGAAACCAACGACCACAGAGGTCCTCCCAGCCCAAAAGGCCATCCTTGAGATGGTTCAATGCAAGTGTAAATCTGACTGTTCTTCTGGCAGATGTTCCTGCAAAGCTAAGGACTTAGCCTGTACTGAAATGTGTCATTGCAGCAGCCAGCGTCAGAACGATGACGATTCCCAAGCTGTGACGCACGAAAGTGATGATGATGATTATGATGATGCATAGAGACTGTCTAAGATTACACATGTCATGATGTTTAAGATGGTTACACAAACATCCAAAGTTCACAGTTAAAAGAAATAAAAAGAACACTGAGTTAGTATCTGACTGACTGCCTGGGCTGTGCTGTTTTTACCCATATGATGGATTATGTCAATGGGATGATACAAAAAATGAAATGATAACTTGCACCATTGGATTCCTTGACCCTGAAATGTAGGTTTAGCCATTAAAAACAATGTTCCATCTTATTTAGAAGCCAATATATTACAAGACATACATTTTACGGCGGCCATTTTGTCAATTCCAATATGGCCACAGACATCTGGGCAAATGCAAACATTGATTTTATGATTCCTTAGACAATAACCTTTCCAAAAATGTATAGTTTTGCAAATCTTCAATATGAATTGATAAATGTGTTTTAATTACAAAGATATTGCAAGAAAACAACCACATCTGGTCATTTTGGACTCAGTCATGCATCTAAGGGTTAAATTTGTTTTGTAGCTTTATAATTACCACCATTGGATTCCTCGACACTGAAAATGTAGGTTTAGGAGTTAAAATCAATGTTCCAGCTTATTTAGAGGCTGAGATATTAAAAAACGTACATTTTAGGGTGGCCATTTTGTAATTGCCAATATGGCCGCCATATACACATCTGGGCAAATGCAAACATTGATTTTCTGATTCCTTAGACAATAACCTTTCCAAAAATGTATAGTTTTGCAAATCTTCAAAAAAATCCGACAACATTGTAAATCTAAGCATAAGGAACCAGACTAAGAGTCAGGGTGCTGATATTGTGCATGTTGGAAACACTCTGCTACACCAGTAGCCTTAATTAGGACTCACTGGACTCACTGGAAACACTCTGCTACACCAGTGGTTCTCAAATTTGGGTCCAGGGACCCTCGCGGTTCCTTGAGGGGGTTCCAAATGGCCCCCTTACGCACTGTGTGTTACGCACTGTGTGTAACTCTGAGAGTGTACAAATGGAACCAAATGGACCCGTAAGGGTCCATTTGGTTCCATTTGTACACTCTCAAGAGTTATGGGGATCCTTGAAATTAAAAAGTTTGAGAACCACTGTGCTACACGAAATGGAACAGAGCCTTCATTGGTATCATTAACACCTGTGAAGGAAGTATAAGGAAGAGGCCCAATTTCCTTCCAATATGGCTGCTTTGCGTAGAGCCTATTATAACTGATTCCCATCCGTTCTGTGTGCAACTGGAACAGTGTTGTCGTCAGTGCAGCCGTCACACTGCATGCAAGGTGCGGGCACTCATTCGGCTACAGTGCCTTGCTCGGGCACACCTCATGGGGCTCAAGCCTGCTTCTGATGGCACACCTGCCTTGAAACGTTGAGATTCAATGTATCCGTGGCTTGCAGAAACGTACAATGGCTATACGTTGTCCTCTGGCAATTGGGTTGCATATTATAGCCTGAGGGGAGTATTTTCTCAATAGCTGATGTTATGAATACCTTACCGTTTGTTTTAATGTACTGATTGGTTTTGGGTTCGCTGAAGAGGATTAGTAGGATTTCACCCACTGATTTCAGTGGAAATTAAGGCACTTACTGAAGATTAACACATACACACACAAACACACACACACACATGCACGCAAGCACGGTACGCACACACATGCACGCTTGCATACACGCACACAGACACGCACACGCACACGCACACACACACACACACACACACACACACACACACACACACACACACACACACACACACACACACACACACACACACACACACAAACACACACACACACACACGCACACACACACACACACAAAAGTTTGAGCTTACCCACAAAAGCCTGTGTACTTGCTCACACCAAATCCACTCACTGCTTTTCTTTGTCTCAGCCTCTCCCTCTCTTTCAGTGTGCAACACACGCACACATGCATGCTGCCACACAGACACACACACACACGCATGCACGCACACAGAGTACATTAAGCGAGGCTGAATCGATGCAGGACAGAGGTCAATGGAGAACGCGCTGTGACTGGTAAAACTGAGATTCCACTGGGGGACCGAGGCTAGCCTACAGCTACAACTACTCCAACCACATCCTACTCCTTAGTCTTCATCGGTCCTCTCTTTGCACAGCTGCCCGTGATATACATCATCACAAAGATCGGAAAAGAAGAAGGAAGAAAAGGAGAGATTGAATTCAGCAATGCTTAGCTGGCTAGAGGGAACTGTAGGATATCACTGGAGAATAAGTATAGTAAGTGAAAGTCAAACTTGAAGAATACCACTTGAATAAGAGTATCTGATATTACCTCTGTATACCACTTAAGCCCTAAACTGCACTAAGTTGTTATGGATTTAGAACAGCGGTTTTCAACCTTTTTCATGCCAAGGACCCCTGAATTGATAAACATTTGGCCGCAGACCACCATCTGAAAATATTTTGTGCCAGGGACCCCCAGAAGCAAAGATCTGAGTTAAAAATGTTTTCTTTAAAATATATAGGCCTATATTCAAAGATATGCACACATATTCAAGATTTTAAAAAAAAGGTCTACAAAAAAAATAATCTACAAGCTCATAGCACGGCACTCGGTGCCGCGCTATGAGCTTGTAGATCTGCTATTTTTGAATAGCCAAAGCTAAGTGGTTATAATGATTGTGACGCAATGTTAACTAATTTCGCTGGGGACCCCCTGGTAACCCCCCATGGACCACTGGTTGAGATTTTTTTTTAATCAATCTCAGACTCTAAAGTAAAAGAATTAAGTAGTTACTTATAGCATCGTCTACATGCTCTGTGTCTCAGAGTTAGACAGTGTGGACAGTGTCAGTGGTCATTTCAAACAAGATGCAACAACAGTGGCTCCTATTTTAGCGCACCACCTTTTCCGGGAGAAGAGAAAGGCTGTAATTTCCTTTATCTTGGAATCCCCAACAATGATGTCATTGGTATAAGCAAATGAACTTAAAAATGAACCACAGCCCAGCGAGTCGACATAAATGGTACCATCTTATATAATGAGTATTAGAGGGGACCAATTATATGAAGATAATTGGTATGCCTTTATGTATTTACCATCTCTGAAGGCCAGCCACGAAATGAGCAAAGTGCAGCCACAGCAGTGTGGTTCCCTAAGACTTCCAACACCCTTTCATTGTATTTTAGACTAGAGGGGGAGGGGGAGAGAGAGAGAGAGAGAGAGAGAGAGAGAGAGAGAGAGAGAGAGAGAGAGAGAGAGAGAGAGAGAGAGAGAGAGAGAGAGAGAGAGAGAAAGAAAACTCTAGTTAAGTTAGAGTGAGTGCAGCTTGTTCTCTCACAGTGAACTTGATAGGTGCTGGCTACCACTGGATGGAAATAGCACCGAAGATCTAGAGGTTGTTATTTTTTTCTGCTTCTTTGTTCTAAAGGAAAGGGCAACATGACCTCTCCCTGCATCAGAGTGAGAGAGAGAGTGAGAAAGAAAAGACAGCGAGAGAGCAAAGGAAGAGGCAGGTACAGTCGAGACATGTAGCACAGCAGGATGCAGCATTTGAACTCTTTAAACCACACACACGCACGCACATGCACACGTTTCCTTAGTAACATCAAGAGCCATGTTACTAAGGGAACGCCTGTTAATATCAGGATGATGGAATTATTCTCTATTAACCACCATAGATAGATTACTTAAGGCCTTCAGTTGTGACCAGCAATGTTCTGATGAATGCCTTAAGATTCTATTCTTTTTTTTAAATATGTATTCATCTATCTTAACTCTAATTAATGGCACAAAGAAAAATATTGTAGGGCAATCCATTGTGCCCACTGGACAAAGCAGTGAATATGATTGGATTTTCACTGCCTACTTTACCTACTTTAGGTATGCCACACATGTAAACCATCCAACCTTACAGTATAGGAGATCCTATTAGTCACTTGGACAAAAGTACTTGTGATGTGTGCAAAAGAAGGCAAAGCACACACTGAATAAGTAATCAAAATCAAATTCTAATGATATAGATATATAACTCAAATATATTTTAAGACAAACAATCTTCATCTGTAGTGAATTCCATTATGTTCCATGTAGCTTTTCAAGGAATAAACGGACAACTCAAGACACACCTTCGGAGCTTTGCATGCACACATTCCTCCTGCTAAAGATGTGACATTTTTATACAACATTTACAAACACTTATTACTGACTAATTTATGAATCTACCAGTAAAGTGAAGTCAATTATATCAATCCTTTTGGTTCATATTGTGTTGTTGTTGTTGTTGTTGTTGTTTTGGCCTTCAGTAATTAATAGTAACATTCCATCTATAATGGACATTATTAATATCCAGTCAGGGTGAAGTGTAGTCCATTTATTAGGAAGATTCAGGCAGAGTAACAGCATACACAGCGACAGAGCCAGCCCGTCGGGGCACAAGCCTCTTGAGCACCAAGTTCTTAAAGTGTCCACTCTGCCAGAGATGCTATTCTAAATGGTCTTACAAGGATATGTGCTAAAGATAAAGGACACACAATGACACAAATAGTCAGAGAAGTACAGATTATAATTAAACGGACACAGAGAGTAGGAGTAAGCATCCGTATGGGGGGCATCAGCTACAGTATAGAGCGTCGCAGTTCCCGCCCACTTCCTGTTTTTTTTGGTGCCGGAAGAAAAAACTCAATGCATTTTTCCATTGACATTTCCAAAAATATTTATATCTATTAATTTAAGCCTCGAATCAAGCCATCATGACATGACATGAATCATGACCATAAACGTTTGATTCTGTGATTTTTTTTTTGTTGAAAACGGCAAAACAAAGGGTATTTATTAAATATAGTATATCATATAATTAAATATAAAATAAAAAAAAATCACAGAAAAAAACGTTTTATGGTCATGATTCATGTCATCTCGTGATGGCTTGATTCGAGGCTTAAATTAATAGATATAAATATTTTTGGAAATGTCAATGGAAAAATGCATTGAGTTTTTTCTTCCGGCACCAAAAAAAAACAGGAAGTGGGCGGGAACTGCGACGCTCTATAAGATTAATAGCTACCGTCGGGTTAGAATTAGTTACATTGGTGTAAAAATAAAAAACTACTGTAGTATTGAATGAGATTGAATGGAAGGCAGACAAATACACACTAATACATATATTTGGCAATCTATAAATTCTGCCACCACACATCCATATTAAGTGTACACTAAATCCATGTCCTGAGGCGCTCAAAGATTCTTCAGTTGTGTGTCTATTCTCTTTCAGAGAAAACACAGCCTGTTCTCCCTGAGCAGCCTCCATATAGTACACAGTATCATCTGTGGCCAGGTTGCTTTCACTCAGCGCTCATAGACATTCTGCCCTACTGCAATGTGTTCTTATGGGACAAATTAGGTTGGAATTAATTATTTTGAGTTTTATTATTGAGGTTGGGGATTTCATTTTTTGAGTTAATTATTTTGCCATTAAAATTAGCATTTACTTTTTTCTTGTAATGTAGCTTCAATTGAGAGCTGTCCTGATGCTTTGGGAAGGAAACTAATATTGGAAAATGTTAATAGAGTAAATTGTTTTAATTGCTCGTCTAACTTTATCTTTCAGCCCATTACCAGCCTTACTGACTTTTCCCCTTTAAATGTAATTACAGTATAATGTTTCACATGATTAATGATCTCACCCAGATTTCTTCTCTGAGCGCCATTCCCCTTAGATGTTTTTAAAGTTTTCTTTTTGTTAGTTTTATTTACTTTCACAGGAATGAAAGACATTATCTAGAATGCTTCTGGGCCATCCACACCGAGAATATAACTATAACGATAATGATGTGAGCATCCCCACTGATAAATGATAATGTTATGTAAACATCTTGCCCTGTAAATAAAATGACTGGCTATCAGTGTTTTTATCGCTCATGCATATCACTCTGAAAGTGATCCCAATGACATGCAATACATTAGTTTGCCACTGTCATGATTATAACTGTGATGTGTACTATGCCACTCTCCACTTAAGAGATAATAGTTAGTTAGTATTTCATTCCTGTCACATATAAAGGTAGTACGACCCAAACGCATGCAGGTCTAGGCAGAATGGTTTATTAACGACAAACACCCGGGCATACATTCAGAATATCCACACGGAAGCCAAACAGAACAAACTGGCAACGGACACAGAGAACACAGATAAAGGAATACATATACACACACAAGGATAACTCAACACAGGTGAACACAATGGATGATTAACAAAGGATAGGAAGAGACTAAGGCTGGTCTCAGACATTTTCTTCAGACAGGGCATCTGGAAGTGCATCTGAAACGCATGCCGAGACTAAGAAAAGCAATAACCACCGGGTGGGGACGTGTGGTGAGACAACACAGACAGGAACAACTAAGACATCACTTCAAAAATAAAGGTACTACACAAGGCAGAGATCATAACAGTTCATGACAATTCCTGGTGTAGACAGCCCTTTAGTCTCTTAAAACTGCTTGTCTAGATCTGTTTTTTTAATCATTAATATGTGTACAATAATATTAGCAGAAACAAACGTTTGTTTGTTTTTTCTTTCTTATAACAAAAGTTAAGTGTTGTGCTTTTATAGAGGGTTGCTGGGCCATGTTCCCTAACCACTAGGGTCCCTATTCTGGGCATTTCATAATAAGCAAACATTTGGCAAAAAAAAACAAACACATCACAACGTGATGCATCATGTGCTTTTAGATTGGCTATGTTCACTATTTGACATACAACAAAGTATACAGGCCAGCCATGGTTTAAGTGGTTACATAATAGAAATACTGAACAAAGTCAGGCTGGGACTGCTGCCCAGCAACAGTCCCGGTACCAGTGGGATGTTGGTGTCCAATTTTTATTGCACTTTGTTTATGTGTATCATTAGTCTAAAGCTAGTGGTGTTCAACGTTTTTCAGGCCAAGGACCTTGTGAGAGAGAGATGAAGCAGGGACCCCCACTACATAATACTGTGTTATATAAACTTTTTTTCCCTTATTTTTTAGAAAGCCTTCCATGCAACTTGATAAGGATATTTCAAAGCTAGCTCGCCATGTTTTGCTGAACGTGTCTGTTGACCATTTGAGACTAGCTTGGGAGTATTCCATGCGTTTTCTCTTAAGCAACCCATAGGCACAGTGCCTATGGGTTGCCTCCAAGTGATGCTGCAGCTTCGATGGCTTCATAGATTTGTTTGGCAGCTCTGTCATCAGTGTTGTGTTTGTTTTTTGTTTTTCACATTATCTTTGCTTATAAAATATTGGATTCATGTCGATGTGTATTTTCTGACATCTACATTTGTTTGGATAAAACAAAACAAAACAAAACACACAGTGGTAAAGTATCCACCACAGACCGGGGGTCCGGGGGTTCAAATCCACTGTGGTGCATCCGGCTTTGTCAAGCGTCTATTACCAGGGGTCTTCAACGTATTTCAGGCCAAGGACCCCTTATAGCTGAGAGAGAGATGAAGCAGGGACCCCCCACTTACATATTGTATGAAATAGTTTTGCAGATTAATCTTTTTCATAGATAGCTTCATAGACTTTTTTTTAGGTTTGATAGCACTGTCATCAGTGTTATGTTGGATTCATGTTAACGTGTATTTTCAGACATTTAACCACTTAAACCCTCAATACTTAGTAAACTTGACCTTTCACTCTGTACTTGGTCTGCTCTTTTTTCCCTCAAAAAAAATTGCCCATCTACAAGCTCACAACGCCTCGCAGCGCGAGGCGTTGTGAGCTTGTAGATCGGCTATTTTTGGCTAAAGTTCTCCTCAGAATAGGGATGCTATGATTCAAGTGGTTAATGTAAAAACAAATATTATCCTATCACATAAAGATTTGGCGGCCCCCTTTGTAGTCCATACTAACACAATTGGTCCATGTTCGGGAGAGGGAAGCCAGGCAGGGAGGGTGATGTTTGTCACTACATGTACTCCTACGAGCTCGGCCGGCACCTGTCAGCAGAGAGTGTTGGGCCCTTAATTTCCCCATGGCATATCATCATGGCCGATCAGAACAGGGCAACGTAAAATGGACACGTTGCAACAGAGAGACCAGTGTTGGGCTCTGACGAGTTACTTTTAATACATTACTGTAATATTATTATTTTACCCGGCAACGAGTAGTGTAAGGTATTACTCTGCCAAAACAGTGATATTATACCATATTACTGTGTAAAAAATAGTACATATTACATAATACTCAGGTTTTGTTGGCTGCCTTTTGAAAACATTTCGTTTAAAAGGTCATGAGAGATTGCTTCATTTTATAGGCTTTTTGGCTGATTGGTGACTCTTATTATTATCATTCCAAAAAATTGGATTCAGTTCTAAAAGGAGCTGGCTAAACAGATGGTGTTGTTGTACATCTCTTTTTCTCTTTTAGTCTTTTCTCTTTTAGGGGGGGGGGGGGGGGGTAATATGTAATATAATATGTAATACTCTTGATTCCAAGTAATAAGTAATATAATAGTATTACTTTAAGGAGTAATAATATGTAATAGGTAACATATTACTCGTCCTGAGTAATATTGCCCAACACTGAGAGTGACAGTCCAGCACATGGACAGATAGTTTTGATGTGAGACATGACTAACCCCTCTCTAAACCTCAGTTATGTGTCATTATGTTGATACATTCGGAAGAAGGTGGATATTATCAAACCATTATAACCACCTATATTTTGGAACATTTTGACCACATAAAAATGTAAGTCAGTCCATAAAGCAGTACATTTGGGAAATGTCATACCATTAAATCATAAACAAGTATATACCCTTCTACAGTAAAATTGCCCTATCAGGTCTCAAAGGCATGCCATGATGCATTACATTATGATATATTTTCTGCATTTATGGACAGCTGGCTAAGGCCTTCATACAGTATGACAGTTATAAAAAATAAAAAGTAAAGAAATAGCCCCCCATTGTTAATCATCATTATAAGTATACATGTTCTGATGCAATGAAGCAATGAAAGGCTAAATGGTTACAGTGGCTTAGAAAGCTGTGATATTTGAAAGCATTATCATATTTTGTGATACAACTATGGTATGCTTATACCTTATAAATATTATAATAACTTTTGATGTGCTTATGATGATTTACAGAGTTACTACAGTAACGTCTAAATATTTACATAAATACCTAATAGTGCACTACTTTTGTGAGTGTCGATATTTTGTATATTATTTTTTTAAATTGTGAAAAGAATTTTCAGAATAAATATTCTCCTTCCTGGTGTCTGGCAACTTCAGTTCAGTGAGGTTCATCTCAGTTCATCTAGTTTTCCTCTCCGTGCCTCTAGTCAGCCTCGACTATTTTCTGGACACCTTTATTACTGCCAGGATGCAAACAAAAACCCATCAAACATGGCCTCGATTACCTGGCACACTGCAGCCCTTTGGTACCCTCGTGTGTGCTGTTATCGGTCCATCTGTCTGGTCTAGATCTGCCATGACGCTGACAAGGCTGATGACTTTCATTCCTATTTAGATCCCATCCTTTTAACAAACACAAATATCTGGCCGTAGTCAGATAAAGGGCTTAACTGTGGACGCACCGGAATATAATCACCTCAATATGGTTCGTTATCGTCTGTGGCGATGGGAACATTAGGAACCCGTCAATAGGTTTAAGTTGCCCGTGTAACCATGGCAATGGCATGAGCCACAGTACAGGCATTCTTGTTAGCTGCCGCAGAAATACTGTAGACCAACTGTCCACTCCACCTCTGCAGAACTGGCAGCATCTGCAGCCATCTGGGGTTGACACACACATTTGGTCAGGCCCAATTGTGTTCAGTGGAACGATGTGGAATATAGATGGTGTTAGAATCCATCTAAAAGGGATCAGGGGCTGGAGGCTGGTGAGGGGGGGGGAGGGGGAGAGAGGAAGAAGTGGCGAACAGAGGTTGGTGATTGATCTGAACGAATGACGTGGAAGTGTTGGAGATAAAGAGTGAGAAAGAGAGAAAGTGAGAAAAGGCGGGAGAGATGAGGGAGAGAGATGACAAAACATATGCTGGTCTGTCTACACGCCATCAATCTGAAGTTGTGTGCTCACCTGAAAATGGCCTGATATTACTCTCTCTCTCTCTCTCTCTCTCTCTCTCTCTCTCTCTCTCTCTCTCTCTATCTCTCTCTCTGTGCGTGTGTGTGTGTGTGCGCCCCCGTGTGTGTTTCTGACTGGCTGTGGCTCAGAATTTCTGTGGTGCTGCTATTATTCAAAATGCACGCCACTCCATCATTCCTTTCTAATTAAAGTACTGAGCTGTTGTTGATGGGTGTGTGTGTGTGGGTGTCCTTGTCTGTTTCTTTGTATACGTGTCTTGTGAGTCTCTGTGTGCATCTGCTTCATGTGTCTTTGTACCGTGTGAATTTGAGTGAGGAACCGCGAGAGCTTTCTGTACTTCTTAAAATCCCACTTATTTGCTTAGTGAAACAGTTAGACATCTAGTACATTTACATATACACATACTGTAATTAACGGGTCCATTTGGTTCCATTTGTACACTCTCAGAGTTAACACATTGAGTGCCATAAACGGTCCGGACCGTTTTTGAGAATCCATGCGTCATCTGCCATAAACGGTCCGGACCGTTTTTGGCCCATTTTTTTTAATACGTGGGGCCCACGTGGGGCGCTCTAACGAAACTTTGGGATCATCCAAGCAGTCTCTGAGAAGGAGAGGCTGGATGTGGATCCATGTCAAAAATCCTTCCGGTCAGCCGCTCCAATGTTAACTCCTTGACTAAAAGCTTAATATCTCCATTTCTTTTTAACGTGGTGGAAGTGAGCCGTTTTTGATCGGCGATCACTCTGCAATGGAGGATCGCGTTAGAAATATTATTGTTCCAGGCGTTAGTCGGGACCCTCCGCCGTCTCGCACGCACGCTTTGCTTACATGCACTTCCGCGTCTGGGCTTCTACAGCACGAAACATATCAACGTAAGTGGATGGAAGATATGCAGGCACTCAACGTACCCTAGTTTGATAAACATCTGGCACACAATGTGTTAAATTAACTCTTTGACTGCCAGAGTATTTTCATAAAGTACTCCCCCAGTGCCAGCAATTTTCGTGTTTTTTTATTTTTATATTTTGAATTTTTTTCATGAAAATAATTTAAAGACACATAATTTAAAGGCACAGCACAAATCCGCCACTAGAGAGCAGCACATGACAGCTTGATCAGGTCGTTGGGTCACTGTCACCCTTCTTGGGAGATTAGACAGGGAAAAACATGAAAACGGATGTGACGTAGTCCCAGATTGTCTGATCGGCCAAAATTACGATGTGATACACGACGGCGATGACTGATCGTCACCCAGACCATAGATTATAGAAGAGAACCTGTCCGTTTGTCTGTTATACTGTGTGAAAAAACTTTACCTATTTTTACCTATTTTGGACGAAAATGACCGGGGAAAAAAAATCAAAAACCGGAAACGGAATCCAGGTCATGAAACCGGATGCAGATGTGGGTGAAGTAAGTGGAACTCGAAAATAACATTGAATATTAAGCAGCATAGCGCAATCAGAGATTAAACAATGAACGCGCGTCCAGCGCGTTGAACGCGTCGACGGCCAACTGGACAAAGTAGCACTTGACACGTTATCGCGTCGTCCGCAGTCAAAGAGTTAACATTGATTTTGCAATATAATTTGGGGTCCCAGAGATAGAAATGCCATTAAATGGGGGTCCGTAGCCTAATGCATGTTAGACTGGGGGTCCTTAAAAATGAAATGGTTGAGAATCACTGCTAGAGTCGTAAAAACCTTCTCTTATGGGGGTCCCTGGCATATATTTTCAAATGGGGGTCCGCGGGCTAATAAGTGTCAATTTCGGGGTCCTTGACTTTGAGAAGCACTGATTTAGCGAACCCAGGACCTAGTCGTGCTAACCACTGAGCCACTGAGCCACTCAGTTCTACAGTAGTAATTGACGATAGGAATTACTATAACATTTTACTGCTTGTATTATTTTTGTCACACCCTTCCCTTGCCGCACCTAACTCAACACGCAAACACAAGTAGGTTCTCTGCAGCTACCATAGCTAAAGGGG
Source organism: Gymnoscopelus braueri (assembly GCF_963280865.1). Taxonomy (NCBI): domain Eukaryota; kingdom Metazoa; phylum Chordata; class Actinopteri; order Myctophiformes; family Myctophidae; genus Gymnoscopelus; species Gymnoscopelus braueri. Next base: position 32,719,574 of record NC_137604.1, on the reverse strand, counting down.
ATGAGCTCATTTAATTCAGAGGTGGCTAATTGAGATAATAAGCATGGTAGAGTGTTGTCGTCCAGCGTAGACCTGTGCAGTCAGTGGATCTGTACAAAATTCACCAAAAGGACAATTTACAGTGAGCATAGGCTATCTTTTATTGTTCTCTATCCAGTTTCTCATAACGCCTACAGTATGTTGGATTATGATCGGTCTATTAATGTGGTTGAAAACTTCCTGTCCACATGGACTCAGGCTACTGCTTAGAAGTAGGTGGGAAAAGGTCAAGCTCACTCTGACCCCACAAAACATGTTCATTAAATTCCTCTTCAGTCTTCAGTCACTACATATTTTATATGAGTCTTGACAGACAGGGATATAAACCGGAACTGGTTGGTGGAGACAACCATGTTGTGACGATATTGACTGATATTTGAATCATCTCGTTAACCCTTATTACAGAGATGTCTTATTTGGTCTGGTACATTCCAATTATATTCTTTTATGTATGCTGTAGCCCAGGGGTATTCAATAAGATTAGGCATGGGGCCACAATTTTAAAAGTCGAGGGCCACAAGACCGTGTTTGTGGTTAACTGCATGGCCACTCGTTGTGTACTATAGGACACAACAATGGTCATATTATGTCCATATTATGGTAACTTATTAGGGCCT
>NC_137604.1:32711418-32713918 GCF_963280865.1 Gymnoscopelus braueri | reverse complement strand
AAATCATCAGCATGGGTGTGTCATGTTTTCAATTTACAAATGCATGTGCACCACCCACACTACCATCATCCCTTACACACACACACACACACACACACACACACACACACACACACACACACACACACACACACACACACACGCACGCAATCACAAACGCCATTACCAATGCTTATGAGTGGAAGCATCCTTTTTCAATAATGCACTTACATTTTGAGGAGAGCCTATAATTTACAGCACATACATAAACATTGTCAGCTCCCCAAATGAATCCTCAGCGTGCTCTGGTACACGCTCGCCTGGGCCTGCTGGCCACTGATAAACACATGCATAAGCTGATTGTATAATAAGTTACTAGTGTGTATCAAATGATATATGTCTCATGAACACTGTAATAAGTTACTAGTTTGTATCAAATGATATATGTCTCATGAACACTGTAATAAGTTACTAGTTTGTATCAAATGATATATGTCTCATGAACACTGTAATACGTTGCTAGTTTGTATCAAATGGTATATGTCACATGAACACTATAATAAGTTACTAGTTTGTATCAAATATGTCTCATGGACACTATACTAAGTTACTAGCATGTATCAAATGGTGTATGTCTCATGAACACAGAAATGGTATGTGAATATAGAGTCATGAACACTAATAATACGTTACTTGTATCAAATGGCATATGTCTCATGAACACTAATAATACGTTACTTGTATCAAATGGTATATGTCTCATGAACACTATAATAAGTTACTTGTATCAAATGGTATATGTCTCATGAACACTATGATAAGTTACTTGTATCAAATGGCATATGTCTCATGAACACTATAATAAGTTACTTGTATCAAATGGTATATGTCTCATGAACACTATAATAAGTTACTTGTATCAAATGGTATATGTCTCAAGAACACTATAATAAGTTACTTGTATCAAATGGTATATGTCTCATGAACACTATAATAAGTTACTTGTATCAAATGGTATATGTCTCATGAACACATAAATGCTCAAAGACACAAGGCCACAACAAAGGTTACCAAACCTGTACTTCATTCTCCTTAAGCACACACAATGAAGGAAGCTGTACAAATAAACATGCCTCTTTTTTTACTCTTAGTTATAGGCATCTAGTCTAGCTATTAGTAGTACAGTCCCTAAAATATATATACTGTATATATATATATATATATATATATATGTCAATAAACAATCAAAGCTATAGGCCCTACTGATGTTTTGACGCCATTGTTTGAGAGTTTGCGGATGTCTCTCTCTGTGTGTGTGTGTGTGTGTGTGTGTGTGTGTGTGCGTGTGTGCGTGTGTGCGTGCGTGCGTGCGTGCGTGCGTGCGTGCGTGCGTGCGTGCGTGCGTGCGTGCGTGTGTGTATGTCTGTGTGTGCAAGTGAGGTAGAGTCTACATGTGTGCCTTACATGCATGCACATCCATGTGTGTGTATGTAATTGGTTTTAGAGCCACCCAGTGACACCCACCCAGTGGCCCTCATACAGCACCTTGTCTCCATGTGTCTGCACGGGCCCAGTCTAGAGCAGGGAGATCATTGTAAATACGGTTTTCTGCCTTTAGTGTCGGAGAAGAGTAATGATTCTATTGTCACAGTGCATCTAATGAAATATACTTATTTTCCTCAGATTTAGAACTGCGTGCCTTTAAGCATGGTAGCCTATCAGTTGATGAAATAAGCAAAGAGAATGGCAGAGCAACAAAATCAACAAAACTTTTAACCTGAAATTGTTGTTAGGAATGACTGGCACTCATGTTAAAACACTTTATTACTGGCTCACCGAGACTAGATGTCTGATTAAAATGCCAGCCTGTTTAATCTGTAAATTGCGACCTCCTTTCTAATCTGCTTAATTATTGTCTTGAAGATTGTGTGTGTGTGTGTGTGTGTGTGTGTGTGTGTGTGTGTGTGTGTGTGTGTGTGTGTGTGTGTGTGTGTGTGTGTGTGTGTGTGTGTGTGTGTGTGTGTGTGTGTGTGTGTGAGAGTGAGCGTGTGTGTGTGTGTGTGTGTGTGAGAGAGAGAGAGAGAGAGAGAGAGAGCGAGCTTGAGGTTATGAAGCTATCAGTGCCACAGTCTCTGCAAATAGGTGTTGATAAGACGCAGAGCATGTGTGGAATGATAAAGACCTTCACCCTGTTTGTTTTCTCTCCAGGGGCAAGTGGAATGACACAGGGAAATACGTTTTAAACATCAGGATGGAAGATGAAGAGACATCTTTAGGGATGGACTAGTGTCACGGGTGGAGAAAAAAACAATCTTGTAAAAAATGCCTGCTTTCATTGGATTCATATAGGTTCAGGGCCCTGTTTAGATGATCTATGGTTAACCCATAGAGGTATAATATAACTAGAGGGCGGATTGCCCCGCCCCCAGCTATTCATTTCAATGAAATTGCTCAGTGGCGTTTTGAAGCACCCGGAAGTCTGCCAGAAGTAGAAATATTGGGTCGATATTGAGTCGATTAT
>NC_137604.1:32696418-32706418 GCF_963280865.1 Gymnoscopelus braueri | reverse complement strand
GCTCTCAAGCATGACAATTGGCCGACGCATTGAAGACATGTCTGCAGACATTGAGAGTGCTGTCATAGAAAAGATTGTGACTAGTGGAAAGTTTGCACTGCAGCTTGACGAATCAACAGATATAAGTGGACACGCACAGCTGTTGGCAAACGTGAGATTCATTGACGGAGACGCCATCAGAGAGAATTATCTGTTTTGCAAACAACTGCCTGGGAAAACAACAGGAGAGGAGGTTTTCCGGGTGACATCGGAGTATTTGGAGCAATGGAACTTAAGCTGGGAAAGCTGTGTCAGTGTGTGCACTGATGGGGCTGCATCTATGACCGGGCGATACAAGGGATTTGTAAGCAGAGTAAAAGAGAAGAATCCTGGCGTCCTGGTTACGCATTGCTTTTTACACCGTGAGGCGCTGGTTGCAAAGTCTTTACCAAAAGACCTCTCAGCTGTGTTGAATGATGCGGTAAGCATCGTTAACTTTATTAAAGCACGACCTTTGAAAAGCCGGCTGTTCGCCACCCTGTGCGAGGAAATGGGGGCGGAACACAAAACGCTGCTGCTGCACACCGAAGTACGGTGGCTTTCCAGAGGGAAAGTTTTGTCCCGTGTCTATGAACTGAGGGAGGAATTACAAAGCTTTCTGGCTGCTGAGCAATCCGACTATGCAGACCTGTTCGCAGATGAGTACTGGTGTGCAAGACTAGCATACATGGCGGACATTTTTACCCATCTGAACGAACTGAACAGGCGAATGCAAGGAAAAGATGAGAATATCCTCACAAGCACAGATAAACTGACGGGATTTCGGGGGAGACTGAAACTCTGGCATCAGCAGGTGGATAAGAGCACGTTTGCGATGTTTCCCCTCATCAACACTGGACACACAATCACTCGTGCTTTGCGTGGGGTCATTGCTGAGCATTTGAGAAGTCTCGAGGAGAAATTTGCCTTTTATTTCCCCTCAACGTCCATGGCAAACTTCAACTGGGTCCGTGACCCATTCAACGAAACAAACGAGAACAGTCCATTTGAGGAGCAAGAGCAGCTAGTGGAAATAAGGGAGAACCATGGCTTGAAAATGAAAAAGCAAAACAAGTTGTATGTTTCCAAAAATAAATCAGTGAAACTGAGGCACTGTCTCTTTCCTTTTTTTTCATCTTCTCCATTCATTGCACTGACCCAAGTTTATATATTTGTAGGCCAAAGACATTTTGTAATGTTCAAGGTTTCTTTATTACATCTTGTGTACATGAGAGTAAATATTTTGATATATATATATATATATATATATATATATATATATATATATATATATATATATAAATTATATTATATATATATATATATATATATATATATATATATATATATATATATATATATATATATATATATATATATATATATATAAATTATAATATATATATATATACATATATATATACATATATATATACATATATATATATATACACACACCGTATATCTAGGTGTGCCCTGGGATATTTTGGCTATGCCAGGTGTGCCCTGGCACCCAAAAGGTTGAATTTGCCTTTTATTTCCCCTCAACGTCACACATCACTGCTAGAGCCGTAAAAATCTTCTCTTATTGGGGTCCCTGGCATATCTTTTCAAATGGGGGTGTAATGGGGGCTAATAAGTGTCAATTTGGGGGACTTTGACATTAAAAAGTTTAAGAACCACTGCAGTAGAGAGAGATGGGAAAGAGTGGTGACACGCACATAAAGATGTTGCAATTATGACATGAGCAGATATTATACATAAATATATCTATATTTATATATGAAATTAAGTATAAAAGAGTGAAATTGTCCTACAATGAGGAATACATAACACGCTTTTAGAGAGCGATCGTACGAACAATGATAGAGGCGCCAAAAAGAGGAATCTCGTGCAATTAAATAGAAAGAAGCGGCAGAAAGCGATGGCTGTTTAATGTGGAACTACGCTTGACTGCAATGCCTCTGCCATCCGCCCCATCAGTACCACCTCTTCCACCTTCAGCCGAGGGGGATGCCGAGCTGCGCACGCCACTGGGGGATCAATTAAATTACTCTTTTCTCCTCTTTACTCCTCCTCAAATGAGATGGGGAGAATTTCAAACGATGGGCCATGTGCTCGGTGTATAGACCGCGCTAGCTCCTCCGCACCGTGGCCAACCCCCGTCCACCCCCAGCCCCCACCCGTTTCCCCCCCCCCTCCCCGTCAGCCAATTAAGACCATCTTCAAAAGAGTGCGTTAACACCTTTAGCGAGGGGTAAAGTCGGCGCCTGTCTCCTGCGCCACGTTTGGGCTTACATGCTGCTTAGCCCTGTCATTTGAGGCGAGAGATGTGCGGTAAGGAAATTAGATGAAAAAGCGAGCAGCTCCGAGTCTGCAGGCAGGAGACTGGCTAATGAAATAATGAAACTAATTTAACTCTGAAAGTGTATAAATTAAATAGATTTGACTCTGTATGGTGAGGGGAAGGTATATGGGGAATGTTATGGTATAAGGTGAAAGTCGTTTGGTCTGTGCACCAGTTCTGTTGTGATGCAAGTGGATTTGGGATTTTTGTCAATTTCATCTTCTTCAAATACTTGTTGCTACCAGTGGTGTAAAGTAACTAAGTACATTTACTCAAGTACTGTACTTAAGTACAATTTTGAGGTATTTTCAGTTTTCAGTACTTTTACTTCTATACTCCACCACATCTCAGAAGCAAATATTGTAATTGTACTTCACTACAATTATTTGAAAACTTTAGTTACTAGTTACTTTGTAATTATCAATTTCCATATTATAAACCATACATTAACCACTTTAGCCCTATTTTATATCTAGGCTATTTGAACATAGCCGATCTAGAACGCATTGCGATGCGACACGTTGTGAACTTGCAGATCTGCTATTTTCAAACATTTTTGTACTTTTACTTTTGGTACTTTTAGTACATGTTGACACCAATACTTTTGTACTTTTACTGAAGTACATTTTGAATTTCGGACTTTTCCTCGTAACAGAGTATTTCGAAATTGCAGTATCGATGCGTTTACTTAAGTAAAATATCTGAGTACTTTTTCCACCACTGGTACAGTCAAGTTATGCTAAGAGACAACACAAACAACACATGAGCTCTTAACTTCCCTTAGCTCTCTGTTTTTGTGTTGCATGCAACAGAGAATATGTGGGTGCATCAAACGGCATCATGCGAGTGAAGAAGTTTCATATTAAGACTGTTATGAAAGTGAAGTGAATGAGGTGATGATAAAACTGTGGAATCTTTTCTGCCCTTCGGTTCTGTCTTACAGATCCCATGGTGCACCACCCACCCACATGCTTTAACTTTGGTTCTAAGAAGGACTAAGGAAGTGTTGGCATCTGTAAGCTTCGAATGCAACCGGAATAACCAAGCTAAAACCAGTGGTGGAAAAGGTATCCCTACTCAAATGTTTTACTTAAGTAAAAGTATCAATGCTGCAGTGTAGAAGTACTCTGTTACAAGTAAGAGTCCGGAATTCAAAATTTACTTGAGTAAAAGTGCAAAAGTATTGGTATCCAAATGTACTTAAAGTAGCAAAAGTAAAAGTATTAACATGTTTGAAAGATCTACAAGCTCACAACGCGTCGCGATGGGACGCGTTGTGAGCTTGTAGATCAGCTATTTTCAAATAGCCCAGTTATAAAATAGGGCTAAAGTGGTTAATGTATGTTTTATAATGTAATCATTTATATCTGCAAAGTAACTAGTATAACTAAAGTTTTCAAATAATTGTAGTGGAGTAAAATTACAATATTTGCCTCCGAGATGTAGTGGAGTAGAAGTAAAAGTATAGACAATTGGAAATACTCCAGTAAAGTAAAAGTACCTCAAAATTGCACTTAAGTACAGTACTTGAAGTAAATATACTTTGTTACTTTACACCACTGGCTAAAAACCAACACAAACAACGAGACACTGTAATGAATGCAAGAAACCATAACATTGCGTTCACCTTTGCGTGATCTTTTTAATTTCGACACCTTCTGACAGCTTACCACCCTGTTTGAATGGATAATTCCCCCCCCCTCCTCCCCCTGTAATTCAGCATCCTCTCTCATCACATACTTTCGTGGGTGTCAGAGCAAAAAGTCTCCGGCGTGCTCTCAAAGGGCTGCTATGTAAATGACTCGTGCGGTCGATGTGTGCAATGGGCCATTCACACAGGAGATTTATACCTTTGGTGGTCTTAATTATGTCTGCCTTTTATTTGCTCTGTAAAGCAAGAAGCACAGAGGCAGTAACAAGCCTGCTTCACTTATAATAAATCTACAGGATTGGATTGGAGGTGGTGGGTATGAACTCCACGGCCAAATAGACTTCTCCCATGCATACCCCCTTCTCTCTTTTCCTTTTCCTCTCTTCATGCGTTCTCTTTTTCCTCTTCTTTCTTGCTTCTTTGCTCATTCATCTTCATTCTTGTCCGGCAACAGTGTTTTTGTGTGTTTTTTTTCCCCCCTTTTCTTCATTACTTCACATTTGCATTTCCAATCTCATGCTCCTGTGTCTTTTTAATGTTGTATTTGCTTCTAGCTAGCTTCATCATCCGCTACTTGAATTCTTATTGCTGCTATTTACTCTTCTCTTAATGTCTTCATCCCGTAAACTCAAGCCTTATACACCACTATTGACCTACTTTCAACCTCTCACTCCTTTCTTTGCCTTCCTTGCTCATTCTTATCAATCTCTCTCTGACTTCCCCAGCGGTAAAGATCTGACAGGAGACGACCTTTTGTCTAAAGAAGACTAGCTATGGCGTTAATCATGGGGGGACTGGACCTTTAACATTGAAACTTTATTGAGTGGTCGCAACATCATCAGATCAGTCCCGTAAATATAACGCCGGGCTATTTAATTACCTTTCATGACACCATAAATATCACTCCCCCCAACACTCTGTATCTCTCTGTATCTCTCTCTCTCTCTCTCTCTCTCTCTCTCTCTCTCTCTCTCGCCCCCCTTTCTCTTATGATACAAAAAGGAAAGGCAAACGGACAGCCCCTCTTATCACTCTTTAACAGGGTAGGTCATTGAAAGTTTGCCCATGGGTTAGCAGAGAACGATAAGGAAGATTTATGCATGCAAACATTTTCCTCTCTTTGCGATATGATTTTGATATTTGCAGCACAAGTATAGGAATTGACCCAGTAGTGGGAAGATGTTGCACAAGACAAAGAGAAAGAAATAATAAAATAAACACAAATAAATAAATTAATACTAGTCTTTATCAGAAGTTGTTGCCAAGCCACAACCAGCTAGGCTAGAAATTGAAGTTGTGGATATCACTCAGTATTTACATACAACCTAAGCAGTAACCCCTTTCCTCTGTAGAATAACTGTGATTGTATACTGTGGAGCAGCATGATCGGCAGTTAGTGGAAAAAGTACTCAAGTGTTTTACTTAAGTAAAAGTATCAATACTGCAATGTAGAAGTACTCTGTTACAAGTAAAAGTCCGGAATTCAAAACTGACTTGCGTAAAAGTACAAAAGTATCGGTATCAAAATGTACTTAAAGTAACAAAAGTAAAAGTACTAAAATGTTTGAAAATAGCAGATGCGACGCGTTGTGAGCTTGTAGATTGGCTATTTTCAACTAGCATACATTAACCACTTTTCAAAAAGTATGTTTTATAATGTAATAATTTGTATCTGCAAAGTAACTAGTAACTAAAGTTTTCAAATAATTGCAGTGGAGTAAAAGTACAATATTTGCCTCTGAGATGTAGTGGAGTAGAAGTAGAAGTATTGAAAATTGGAAATACTCCAGGAAAGTAAAAGTACAGTAGCCTGCCTCAAAATTGTACTTAAGTACAGTACTTGAGTAAATATACTTAGTTATTTTACACCACTGATGATCGGCATAGACACACAACATAATTTCCAGTATCATTGCTTTTGTCGTTTCATTCTGGGCAGTGATGAATGACCAGTGGTTGCCTGCTGTCATTGACCCCTCACTTCGATGCATATATTGTAGCCTTTAAATATGAATGCCTCATTTCATTGTCAGTCCTAATATGCAGCCATAACAGCGAAGGTCTATTGCTGGGCATGATTGGTGAAAGTTAACCTCTCACCCTGGCCATCTAAACATAGTCACGCAATTTTAGCTGCTAATAGCTCAAACCCATTGTCAACGCTTTGATGGCAGTTTTTTTTTTCCCTCCGTATATCTCTGACAATTATGCATTGTGTCATTGGTGAAGACCCTGTTCTAAGTCCTTGTGGTCTTGATATGATATAATAGACATATTCCGGTGTGTAAGAAGCATACACTTCAAGGAATGTTTACGCCTTTGTTTGCTTTGTGTCGTTATAATGAGAAGAAGCACAAGCAATCTCCAGAAAGTATATTCAAAGGCCTCTTCACATGAATAAGCACAGGAACAAAAAAAAAAGAATGTTGCTTTTGAGTGAACCCTGTTAGGAGGCAAGGGAAAGGGAGGGAGAGAGAGAGAGAGAGAGAGAGAGAGAGAGAGAGAGAGAGAGAGAGAGAGAGAGAGAGAGAGAGAGAGAGAGAGAGAGAGAGAGAAATGGAATGAGAGAAACTAAAAGACAAGGTTAATGTGGAGTTCGAAAGGGGTCTGCATGTAATTATTTTAAGAAATGGCAGCTCACTGGGAGGGCACAGAAACACATTTAATAACACTTAAATGTTTTATTTGGCATGAAAAGAATAATTTATTCTCTCTCTCTCTCTCTCTCTCTCTCTCTGCATATTAACCTCCATTTTGATCAACTTATCATTGAGCATATTTTTACAACAATATCTTTGTTATGTTAAGCACATCAAAAAGAACATCAAAAGGTGTTTTTTTTTGTATATTTACATTAATCTTTCCATGTGGGTTTCATTTCATGTTGATTAAACAACCCCCCCCCCTCCCTCCCCCCAATTCGCTCAAGCTGTTTACAGCAGCCGTGTGAATTATTTTTTCCATAACTCGAATGGCAAAAAAATCCAAAGATATTATTATGGCTGCAGGCTTGTACAACGTGTTGAATAATTGTGAGCCATTAGGAAACGGGGGCCTGGGACTGTGTGTAACGAGAAGTAAAGAGAATGTCAGACAAAGAGAGCTGGTGAAGTAGAACAGCAGCAAGGGAGGGAAAAGGAGATAGATGATGACTCACTGAAACTGACCCGAAGAAACACACTGAGGAAGAAAGAAGGGCAACCTGTCCGAGACACTGCCTGGAGAATACACCTGTGTGCACGGGCAGGCAGGCAGGCAGGCAGGCAGGCAGGCAGGCAGGCACACACGCACACGCACACGCACACGCACACGCACACGCACACGCACACACACACACACACACGTACTGTATGCACGCATGCGTGCCCGCGCACACACATATGATATTTACACATAATACATCTACTGTACATACATGCATATGTGTTCAGCAATACACACACACACGCACGCACACACACACACACGGGCGCGAATGCATGCAGTCACACATGGTTATACACTCTGCCTTGAGAATACAGCCGTCACTTTGCACCTGTTGTCATAGCCCTCACTGCAAGAGTGTCTGCCATTTGATTTGTAACAGTAGAGACTCCCCTTTGAGCTTACTGTCAGCCAGTATGCACACATTCACTTACACACCATTTTACACGCACACACCTACACCCCTAAACCTGCGCACGCGCGCACGCATGTGCACGCACGCACGCACACACACACACACACACACACACACACACACACACACACACACACACACACACACACACACACACACACACACACACACACACACACACACACACAGAGAGAGTACACTGACACATACATGCAGTTCTCCAGGGCTGCAGTGTCTGGCGGGTGTCCAGTTCTGTGGAGTGGTTCTGCTCTAGAGAACGGCAGGCCCTGTCTACAGCCCATCAATCAAACTCCCTCTCCTCCCTCCCTCCCTTCCCTCCCTCCCTCGGCCCCTCTGCGTGTCTGCTCTCATTCGCCTCCCTTCTCCTCCTCCTCCGATAGGTCTCTCTCGCTTTTTTAGAACAACTCTCTGCTGCCGCGCCTCCTCCCCCACACTTTCCCTAATGTCTCCTCCATCCCTCCGTTCGTCTTTCTGTTCTCTCTCTCTCCTTTTGCATCTCGACGTCTCCTCTTTTTCTCGCTGTCATCCTCCTCTCTGCTCCATTTTTTTCTTCTTAAACTGCTCTGTACTATTAGACGCTGCTACCCCTCCTCCTCCCTTTGCAGCTCACGCTTTGCCAAAGCCCTCCCTCCTCCTCCGCCCGCCTTTCCGTCTCTCTCACCTGTTTAACATACACATGCCTGTATCTCATTCCCTTCGATCACCCATACCCCTCCTTTCTATGCGTTGACAATTCTCACTTTTTCTCCCACTCTTCTGCCCTTGCCCCCCTTTGCGTTCCCCTCCCTCCTCCCTCCTGATTGATGCTAGCGGAAGGCCTCTATCAGTGTTTTATACATAATCCAAATAAGATATGCTTGCGCCGGCATTTCTAAAAGTCCTAGCCGGCCCCCCTGACACGATGTGCTGACAGTGGAATCGCAATACGCAAAAGACACGCCGTGTGCACACACATACTAATGGGTTACGTGTACACACACACACGCATGCACCCACGCACACATGCACCCACGCACCCACGCACCCACGCACACATGCACACACACACAGGCAAAAACACACATTCATGCACCTATCATCAAATGAATATTTTTGTTTAAAGGAATGACAATAGACTTTTTGCAATGTATGTGTGTGCATGTGAATGCGAGCGCCCGTGCACGTGCGCGCGCGTGCGTGTGTGTGTGTGTGTGTGTGTGTTGGAGGCACACACTCTTTGTTTGTGCCTTCACGTCTGTGCAATGTGCGTGTGTCTGTGCGAGAGACAGAGGGAGAATGAGTGTGTCAGTGATTTGGTTAAGCAATGCTGACCTGTGTGTTTGTTTTGTTATGTGGCATCCATACCAAAGCAGTATACACATGTACATCTAAATGGAATATTCCTGCTTACACACACCAGGCAGATTATTTGAGCGGTAGTGATAGATTGAAAACCTTGATTTCCGAGAAATCCATTGAGACCACGGTCTCTTCTGCAATAAATGTAAAACAAAGAAATGCTCGCACACCGTTGGCTCCAGACAGTTGCAGAGGCACTTTGTTATTGCACGTATATGTTCTCTTTTGCAATAAAAAATGCCTACGATGTGGGCTCGTTTTGCTTTACAGTATATAAGTATACACTACAGTATATAATCTTGTAGATAAACAGTAAACCCTCAGTGTTAATGTATCCATTTGTAACCCAGAGAGTGTATGTAACCAACAGGTGCATTTGGTTACATTTTTACATTTTAGTTGAGTTAAATGAACAGTGAGGATTTCACTGCGTAGCTAGATATAGAAGCAATTCATTTTCTTACCTTTTCAAGTGGTCACAGAATATTTATCTGCAGTATGATCAATCCCCTGATGGTTGCTAATCACGGAGGGTTTCAAATGTGCTTCCGCGAAAAGAGAAAAAAATGTCACCACGACCCCTCATTCACTTGCCGCTATGGGCCGTTGAAAATAGCATGCAAGAAGATTGCTTGAAGGCCGGATGTGATAGATGGCAGGGAATCAAGAACTTCAGAACTTCAGCACCGCACGGATACTCTTCCCGGCATGCATAAGGTCAAAGGCTTCATTGATCTGGTCGAAGGGCAAGGTGTGGGTCACGAACTCATCCACTTTCAGCTTTTTGTTCATGTAATCGTCCACCAGTTTGGGGACGCTCTCCACACTCTTCCAGCCTCCAAACGCTGTGCCCTTCCACACTCTGCCTGTGACCAGCTGGAAAGGTCTTGTGGAGATCTCCTGCCCTGCTCCCGCCACCCCGATGATCACGCTCTCGCCCCAGCCTTTGTGGCATGCCTCCAGAGCAGCTCTCATGGCTCCCACATTCCCGATGCATTCAAAGGAG
>NC_137604.1:32678918-32691418 GCF_963280865.1 Gymnoscopelus braueri | reverse complement strand
CGGAATAAAAAATGTACTTCAGTAAAAGTACAAAAGTATAGGCAACAAAATGTGCTTAAAGTACCAAAAGTAAAAGTACTCATTATGCAGAATGTCCCATTTGAAGTTTTCAAATGTATATATATTTTTTGATAATAGCAGATCTACAAGCTCACAATGCGTCGCATCGGCTATTTCTGAATGGCCGAAATAGGGCTGAGGTGGGTAATGTATGTTTTGTAAAAAATAATCAAAATCTACAAAGTAACTTGTAACTACATTTTTCAAATAATTGTTGTGGAGTAAAAGTACAATATTATATTATACATTATACAAAATACAAATACCTCAAAATTGTACTTAAGTACAGAAGGCCTACTTGAGTACATGTACTGAGTTACTTTCCCCCACTGCACACAACCAAACACACACACACACACACACACACACACACACACACACACACACACACACACACACACACACACACACACACACACACACACACACACACACACACACACACACACACACACACACTCACTCCCTCACTCCCGCACACAGGCAGGTGTACACACAAAAAGATCCCCCAAGGGTATAAGTATAGACACAATAAATCCCGCCTCTAAATAGATGGAGCTGCAACATGTTGGATTTCCAGATCAGTGCTGATATGATTATGCAGGCTCAGGGCCATAGATGTGGAGTAGATAGATTGTCTTGATGTAAATACGGAGCGGGCCAGGCAGTGAGCTGCCTTAAGCCATAAAGACCGGGACACCCATCTGTGTGCCATTTCTTTGAGATTTATTTGGGCTATTCAAAAATAACAGATATACAAGCTCATAGCGCGGCACCGAGTGCCGCGCTACGAGCTTGTAGATCTGCTATTTTTGAAAAATCGTGAACATTTTTGCAAATATTTGAATTATAATATATTTTTAAAGCGAACATTTTTAACTCAAATCTTTGCTTCTGGGGGGTCCCTGGAACAATTTTTTTTGAGATAGGGGTCCGTGACCAAATACATATAATTTTGGGGGTCCTTGACATGAAAAAGTTTGAGAACCACTGATATTATAGCAACATAGGTTTTGTTCCAGAAAAAAACTGTTAGGATTTAGAAGACATTTGTAGAATCCCCCAGAAGCAAAGATTTGAGTTAAAAATGTTCTCTTTAAAAAAAAATATATATATAATTTTCACGATTTTTCAAAAAAAGCTAAGAAATGTCAAAATGTCACACAGATGCGTTCCCGGTCTGAATGGGTTAATCCCCTCTGTGTGTCTCACACTGCTGACGCCAGGCTTTTTTGCCTCCACTTCGTGGCTACATGAGAAATGAATCTACTGGCCTTAGATGATCTGAGAACTTAGATGACCTCTGGACTGGACGCACGCACACACAACGCACGCGCCTAACGCACGCACGTAACGCGCGCACGCTGACAGGATAAATTATTGCAGTAATACTGGGGAAGTTTACTGTGTGTGTGAATGTACAACACACAGCAAACAGGAGCCACTAAAATGACTAAAAGATCTACAGTATCATTACCACCCATACAGTACAATTATTCACACATGTACAACAAGTGCATATACGTGCACACACATAATCACATACAGTACGTGTGTGCGCGTACTGTACACCCACACACACACGCACACACACACACACACACACGTCCACGCACACGCACACGCACACGCGCGCTCGCACATGCGCACACATCGAGGCTGTCATGTCTCACCATTGATCAATAAGTTATGTGTGCCCTTACGTCCTCCAAGAATGAGCGCCTGCTTGGCTAGACCGGTGAGTCAATAATACTGTAGAGGAAGACAAGGTCTGTTTGACTGTACTGTGTGTACCGTGTGTACTGTGTGTACTGTGTGTACTGTGTGTACACGTGTGAATGTATGCTTTGCGTAACACAAAACTGAGCGAGTCGGGTTGTCTATCAATTTCAGAGAGTCAATTGATTAGAAAGTGTATAACCTTGAATCTCCATATTTCAACTTTTTTAATTAACGCCTATACTTTGTCACACTATACAGTGTTACACGGAAGTAGCAGAAATAGCCAATCTATATATTGACCCGATGAAAAGTATTAACAAGAGCTTAAATGATGACTACATTGGATCCGTCAACAGAGGTTCTTTTTTCCATTTCCTGAAAAGTAACACTTTTGGATATCGTCGTTGGGTGAAAACCTTATTATGTCCAGGATTCAAATTGAAAAAAATCATCAAAAGCAGGCCCGGGTTCCGGGCACCAAGGCACAGCGCGTTGCGGGTTCGAGTCCCGATCGCGACGGCCTTAGCTGCATGTCATGTACATCTCTCTCCTTATTTCCTGTCAAAAAATATATATACACCAAAAGCAGCAGATAGACAAGCTCAAAATGCGTCACTTCGCTCCACGTTTCGAGCTTGTATATCTTCTACTTTTGAGGCTTTTGTGTGATACTGTAGTAGCCTATGATCAAGTAGGGCATTAATTTACGAAAAAACAAACAGTTAGAATATGGAGGTTTCAGCCAGACAGCGACGATATGGTTTCCACCCGTTGGCGACGATAAGCGATGTTGACCTTATGAGAAGACATTGCCAAAGCATCGCTGGATCATCTTGTTTGTTTAGTGCGGTGTGTGTGTGAGTGCGCTCATAGTGTGTGTCTGTGCGTGCGTGCATGGACACACATGCATGTGTGTCTCATGCATCAAACAGATGTAACTTTCACCTTTCATCTGTGAGAAAACAGCTGTCTGAGGAGCTGAAGACACACACACGCACACACGCACACGCACACACACACACACACACACACACACACACACACACACACACACACACACATACATGCCCATGCGCGCATGCACACGCACGCACGCACGCACGCACGCACGCACGCACGCACGCACGCACGCACGCACGCACGCACGCACGCACGCACGCACGCACGCACGCACGCACGCACGCACGCACGCACGCACGCACGCACGCACGCACGCGCACCCACACACACACCCACACACACACACACAGCACACACACACACACACACACCTTCACATGCGTTATACACAAACAAGTCATCAGTGTTCATTTATTAATTTGTAATATAACCTGCCAAAGAAAAGAAGATCACTCTCTGTGCTCAGACTAGAGGAGGTACATTATACTGACACTTTATATTGAAACAGGACTTTATGTTGGGTTGGATGAAGATTGAATCTGCTAAATGTTTGTTTTGTATTGTCCTTTTTATTGGACGGTCCGAGAAGAGCTGTTTAATAATATATTAACTGATATGTTGCATATCAATGACTCACAACTGACAGTATTAACTTTCTTTTTTTAAATACAATTTCTGGGGCTTTTATGCCTTTATTTGACAGGAGAGTAGACTGACAGGAAATGGGGAGAGAGATGGGGGGGTGACACACAGCAAAGGTCGTCAGGATCGGGAGTTGAACCGGCGACACGCTGTCAAGCTGGTTTACCAGCATATGCATCTGTACCGCTAGGCCAGCGGGCACCTGAATTAACTATTTATTTTGAAAACATGTATATAAACTGGCAAACTACTTAGAGAAAGCCTGGAACCTGAGGGGAAAAAAAGCCTTGTACAGCCAGTAGGGGATCATGTACCTTAATATGTTTTGTTTTGTTCTGTCGGTATCTATGATATGTATCAGCAATACCAGTAACCAGTGTATCAAAAAAGTGCTTTTGATTGAATATTGTAATTATGTCTGAAAAGGTGTCATATAATCCCATGGGATGGGCCACGACGTGGCATGACACTAAAATAAAACAATTCATTCATCGTAACTCCGTAATCAAACACATGTAACCAAATCGATGTGGTTACATTCATACACTTTCAGAGCTCAATTAACACTGAGGGATTTTACTGTATATCCGCGAAGACATTATGCACGCACACAAGCAATCACACAAACAAGACAGACACGCACACACATGCATTACACACTCTAGGGGCAGGCCCACCTCATTAGAAATAGACAAATATTCAATTAGTCAGTGTAATGGGGAACATAAAGCATGTCTGTGCGCTGGAACTGCTTACAAGGCCTGCCTTTGCCGTCAGCACAACGAGAACAAGTGGCTGAGGATTTAATACGGCCGCTGGTGAATGATGACACCTCTTCTTCAGTCTTTCTATGTTCCCCCAATATGTGTTTGTCTTATCCCATTAAGACCGGGAAACACATCTGTGTGTGTCATTTTAAAGATTTCTTTGGGCTATTCAAAAATAGCAGATCTATAAGCTCGCAGCGCGGCACCGAGTGCCGCGCTACGAGCTTGTAGATCTGCTATTTTTTCGAAAAAATCGTGAAAATGTGTGCAAATCTTTGAATATGTATTTTTTTTAAGTTAACGATTTTTTTACTCTGTTACAACTTCTGGGGGTCCCTGGTACAAAATATTTTGAGATGGGGGTCCACGGCCAAATACATACAGTATCATTTTTGAGAACCACTGATATTATAGCAACGTAAGTTTGATTTAGAAGACATTAGTCGAATCCCCCAGATGCAAAGATTTGAGTTAAAAATGTTCGGTTTAAAAATATTTATATTCAAAGAAGACCCACTATTTCCCCCAAAAAATGGCAGATCTACAAGCTCATAGCGCGGCCCTCGGTGCCGCGCTATGAGCTTGTAGATCTGCTATTTTTGAATAGCCCAAAGAAATCTGAAATGACACACACATGCGTTCCCGGTCTTAATGTCTTATCTGAGCATTGGAAATTAGTGTTCATTTCCAGAACAAATGATTCTCTTGCTGCAACAGCTACGTATGCCTTTGAGGAATGGCTTTTCCTTCCTCTGGCAAACTCTTTAATTTAAGAGGAAAGGAAACAGCAAGGGGAAAACTTTCTGAAAACAACACGTAGGAAGGGCATCTGTAAAAGTGCCTCAACCAAATCCAATAGAAGTCAGACGCTGCCAGTCTGGTTAGCAGGGCTCTGATGTAATGCTGCACTCGCTCGATGTGTCGCTATCATGTTATAGGTTAACCACTAGAAACACTCTAGACTTAGTAAACTGGACCTACTGCACCGACGTCCCAACGTCGGTGCAAATCGGAAAATATGTCCATATATGGACCGGACATGCCCTACCTCAGTGCAAATCGGCGTTGTTAGGTAATAGTCACGTGTGTGTGACGTCTGACCAGAGAGAGAGAGAGAGAGAGAGAGAGAGAGAGAGAGAGAGAGAGAGAGAGAGAGAGAGAGAGAGAGAGAGAGAGAGAGAGAGAGAGAGAGAGAGAGAGAGAGGAGAGACAGACAGACAGACAGACAGACAGACAGACAGACAGACAGACAGACAGACAGACAGACAGACAGACAGACAGACAGACAGACAGACAGACAGACAGACAGACAGACAGACAGACAGACAAAGAGGGAGAAGGGGAAGGGAGGGGGAGAGAGGGAGGGAGAGAGAGATAGAAATGTATCTTTCTCTCTGTAAATAATCTCCACTGTTTTTTTACACCTGTAAACCTCTGATGTGACAATAAAGATGATTCTGATAGTAGCTAAATGCAAATACTTTCCGCAGCTAACTTCATAATACTGGCTCTTGTCTTGGCTTGTTGAGAGAGAGCGAGAGAGAGAGAGAGAGAGAGAGAGAGAGATAGAGAGAGAGAGAGAGAGAGAGAGAGAGAGAGAGAGAGAGAGAGAGAGAGAGAGACAGAGACACATACACACACACACACACACACACACACACACACACACACACACACACACACACACACACACACACACACGACAGGCACTTGACAGTGAATCAGCTCTCATTGCCTGCGTGTTTGTACTGTAGCTAACATCTGTTTACCATCCATCCACATGAAGAGCAGGAAACAAGGAAATGAGAAAGTGAACAGAAAGCAGAGGAGTAGGGAAATGATGGGGGACCAAAACACATCGTGTCATGGAGAAACAAATGCAAAGAGACACTATATATGTGATGGATAGGTGGGCCAGATGAAAGACAAAGAAATGCAGTTTATTCTCTAGAGAGTGAGGCACGCAGAGGATTAAAGACTGCCACTTGAATTTTGCAATTCTTTTGGTTCAAAATAAAGTTTTTTCTGGAGTACCTGGATGTAAACATGGCCAAAAACATGTCCATGGGGCCTCTTAGCCCTTCGTTAACGACTGAGCATTTTAAACTAATTGGAATTTAGTGCTCTAAACTTCCAAGGTGATGCAAGGGGACGCGATGTACAATAACACTTGGCATTCAAGGCATTGCAATTATCCTGCATGGATTGTAAAAGTTGCTGTGGCAATCTACCAATAACCCTGACCACAAATAATATGGTATCAAACTCATTTAAAACAAAGCTTGTAAATGCTACAGTTTGAAGGGTTATTGCTTCATCGCAGTCTGGTCTTTCTGCCATGCTAGTTATTTACCTAAATGATTAGGTCTTCTGTAATTATAAGCTGGCACACAGTAATTACAGCTGAGAAAAAAAAAGAGACAGAAAAAGACTGTCATGTGAGATGTGTCTCAAACATGAAATCTCGACCGTTTAAAATGCGCTAGAGTTGCAACTATCAATTATTTTCTTATAGCCATTATTCCATTGCTTACTTTTTTTGAATAATTGGATAATCAAGAAGAATATGTTTTGATTAAATACTTTTATGATATCAATGAGATATGTGGGGGACAGGTACCGGTGGTCACACACGCACACACGACAGACTGTTTACAGATCTCCATATATAGTCATATATGGCCATATTGATCGGATCAGTGGCTGTAGATTACCCGATCTCTATGCCCATGTATGGAAATATCGGTCAGATCCGCGGTTCTGGACGAACTTTCGACTTCGAAAACACGACAAGTTTAACTCATTTCCTGCCAATCGTGCATAAATGCGTTCTATTAAATAGCGCACTTGTCCGCCAAATCGCATAAATGCGATTTGGCGGACACGCTGTTTTAGGCACCGTAACACAGCTCTGGGATGATCCATCGTCAATGAGAGAAGAAGTATGTGGATGTGAGATCATTCCAAAAAACGTCACTTCCGCCCGCCCTGACTATGGGATTTTCAGAAAAACGTCTGTAACTCAGTTTCTGTTTTTTTTGCATTGAAAACCACTGTTTTCAGCGAACCCCATGCAGCCCCAAAATGGCGGATCGCGGTTGGAACGCTGTGGTCCGTCTGAATACACAGATCCCTCCTCCTCTTACCCCCTCCCTCCGCCTTTTTTGTTTTTTTGGAATACAATGTCGCCTCCACGGCGTTTCAAAATTCATCGGATGAAGATCATTACGCTGGCAAGGGAATAACAAACGATGTTTAATACCTTGGCGGGTGATGTGTTAAAGTCGAATGTCCGGACGTTTCTCAAGTTATGCAAGGGAAACACTTGCACACACGCAAACAGAGATTATTTTTTGCACTTTGAGGTTTGTTTCAAGTGTAAAGAGCAAGTAAAATCATCCCACACAAAATAAATACCCCATATGTTTAATAATGTACTGTCCCTCCCCTTGAAGTCCTTGAACATAATGGAAGATAGTCATGTTAAAATGATTATTGTGCTTATATGATAAGCTTACAGTTCATATCACACACTATTTCCACTCCGGTACCTTTTCCAAAAAATCAAATAAAAATGAATACAATGAATCAATGGGCACAAAATAATGTCAGTTTGATCAACTCTTCCAGCCCTACACCGGGCACACCATAGAATTAGAGCAAACAAGAGTTGTTACTATATAACAACATGTGGGAGTTGATGTGATGTGAAGTCCAAACTCTAGGATGGAGTTTGGTCTTTTGATTGAACTAGAGGTTCGGGCCGCTACGCGGCCTTCACACCTACGTCGCACTGCCGATCTGACTGATATGCCCATATATGGAGATCTGTCAGTCCTTATCCATTTTATGCCGCTTGGGAACCGGGAGGTTCCCAGTTCGATCCCGGGCTCCCCTAGAGTTAGTGTCGAACCCCTAATTGCTCCCGAAGAGCAGGTTGGTGCCTTGCATGGTTTCCTCTGCCATCGGTGTATGAATGAATGTGTGTGTGAATGGGTGAATGTAATGCACAATCATTGTAAAGCGCCTTGGATTAAGGTGATATATACATTCATCATTTACCCCCTATTGTGCCCTTATATGGAGCTGACTGATTTGTTTGCACCTCATGCCACATTGAGGTTAGACAACACACTCCATATTTGGGCGTACTGTAGCTGCATTGGAAACTCCTTATTATGGCTGAGTCATGGTGACATGAACGTGATGTCAGAGGTCCGCTAGCCGGCCCGGCGGCTGGTCCTCCCTTAAAGCCAATATTCATATAGGATGTAAAACTTCTTAAAAACCAGCTGAGGTGTTGTTAAATTACTTTCACTTAAAAATAGCAACATCAGGATGGACTCATCTATATTCTATACAGTGGGTTTTAGAATGTAACTCGTGAAATGTTTTGCAAGTAAACCAATTGTATCCTATCTGCATGTAAAGAAGTGATTGTTATTTTAGTTATGTGCCTGGCAAAGCATTTTCCCTACCCTATAGGGAGGGAGCTGTAATTTACCATTCAGCAACAACGCTGTCCTTCCAGCAAGCACTTTAGCATCTGATAAGCTACTGTTCTGACCCTAAATGCCCTTGTGTATCCTTTATGCTGTTCAGATCTCAACAGTCATTTCCACTGATAAAGCCCATTATCACATCATCCACTTAGATAAGATTAAGGTGTCTGACAGAGGCCCTGTTTGTAATTACAGTGGAATTGATTGCAATAGCATTGGGATGGGTCATCGCAAACTTAGTGGTGTTTGGAAGGGCCCAAAGAACAACTATATTATTATTGCTGGTTGGGCGGGATTGTGTTCGCCCTCGGGCATCGAGACAGGACGCATGGATAATAGTGGAGACCAGTGGTGGAAAGTAACTAAGTACATTTACTCAAGTACTGTACTTAAGTAAAATTTTGAGGTATTTGTACTCTACTTGAGTATTTCCAATTTCCATTACTTTTACTTCTACTCACTACATCTCGGATCCAAATATTGTACTTTTACTCCGCTATATTTATTTGAAAACTTAACTTAAAACGTAGTTACTTTGTAGATTTTGATTATGATTACAAAACATCATTAACCACTTCAACCCTATATACATTTTGGCCATTTGAAAATAGCAGATCTACAAGCTCACAATGCGACGCATTGTGAGCTTGTAGATCTGCTATTTTCAAAGACTTTAAGTACCAAAATATTATACTTTTGGTACTTAAAGTACATTTTGATACCAATACTTGTACTTTTACTCAAGTCATTTTTATTCCGGACTTTTACTTGTAACAGACTATTTCTATATTGCAGCATTGATTATTTTACTTAAGTAAAACATTTGAGTACTTTTTCCACCACTGGTGGAGACCGATGGCCATTTATTTTCCTTATGCACACACAACTGCTCATACTGTAGCACAACAGCCTTCTTCATGTACTGTATAATTGTGTGATCTATTGTCATTTACGCACGCAGGTACACAGGTTTGGAGCAGGCACGCTCAAACAAACGAATAAAGGACTCTTCTGAATGAATACTGAACTGAATTAAACGTGAAGATTGTCGGTCGCTTGAAATACTTCCTGACTCTAATCTCGCGAGATCGGTACTCTCGCGGGATTCATTCTAGTCCCGCAATGGGTTACAGTCTTACCAATAGGACTTACTCCAGTCTCGCGGGAATCGCACAGTCTCTTCAACACACAGAGAAAGAGGGAGAGCAGGAGAGAGAGAGAGAAAGAAAGAAACAGAGAAGTGGCACAGTCTTTATAACAAGTGGCCTCTCCTCTGCTCTCTCTACAGTTTTTATAGATCAGGGTCAAATATGTCATGAGGTTAGAATTGTAGTCCATGGCTGGTTGACTGGACAGTGGAACAAGGTTTGACCATGAGACATATTGTTGCCGTCAAGCCCTCCATAAAGAGCTGGCTTAGTTGTAGGGCGCTCGGGTGGCAGTGTTAAAGTATCCGCCCACCACCGCAGAGTCTGGGGGTTCGAATCCACCACGGTGCATCCAGCTCCTCTACAAACACAATTGGCCAATGTTCGTGGGGGAGAAGCCGGGCGGGGAGGGTGATATTTGTCACTGCACTCTACAGGCTGGGGCCAGCAGGGAGCCAGTCAATCAGTCAAGGTGTTCTCTTACTTTCTCTTTGGTTAAATGTTCCTTGCCTGCAGGATTATTCAAACCTCTGTCATCTCTAGGCTTGACTTTTGCAACTCTCTCCTTGCATGTCTGTCGGCATTCTCACTCAGACCCCTACAACTGATTCAGAAATCCACATTTCTGTCTATTCTGTCTGTCTACCCCCTTCTTACGACATACTGGCTATATATTATATTGACTGTTGAATCTACTGTTGCTTCTATGACACCTGTATTCCACTCCAGGGATAAATAAAGGTTAATCTTATCTTATCTTATCTAATCTCATCTCATCTTGTCTTGCTGTGTATTATCTTGTCTTATTTTCACCATTACAATATTTTTTTCCCAGTATTTATTGTATATTACTTTCTTCAGCCTTCACTGGCATCCAATCAACACACTGGTGATGACATAGTAGGCAATCAAGGGCGTTGCACCTTCAAGACATGATCCCCCCCTACACCCCTTCCCACCTCCCACTGACAGTAGTAGATCAGCACAGGACTGTCTGCCCCTTCCTATATGACATACTGGCTAAAGCTCCAAGCACCCAAGACCTGTTCTCCCTCCTGGCACCCAAGCTGTGGAATGACCTTCCCCTCTCAGTCAGGACTGCACACTCACTCCCCGTTTTATGCTGCAGTCAGTCTGAAAACTCTTCAGACTCTACCTGGAGTCACCCCCCTAGCACTCATTTCCTGGTATCACTTTTTGAAGCTTAGCTTGTATAGATGCTAGTTATATTACCGGTATGCATAATATGTATGTTGATTACTTGTTGACCATTGCTAAACATGTTCTTTAGACAGATTCTAGGTTTGAAGTTTACCTGGTATCCTAAGTAATTATAGCACTACATGATTTTCTTTGAGCATTATTTGAGCATATTTACCATTTTGTTATAATATAACAAATAGGGTCCATCCATGCTATTTACTCCAATCTTACATTTTGGCCAGATTTGAAACGATTGCAAATTGTATGATCATACTGTAGTTACTGGCTGTGGATATCAAACGCCCGGAGTTCCAAAGGGTCCAATCCGATCTGTGGGGTGATTTTTCCTTTTTCTTTTTGTGTTTTAGTTCTGAGAAGGCTCAAAAAAGATCAGACCAAACTGCAGAGTAAATATATTATACGAGTGGAGGAAGTTAGTTAGTTGTACTCATTGTATTGACTATACTTGTTACAATATTGGCCTATAAATGTACATTGTAAATCTCTATTTCATTCATTCATTCATTCATTCATTCATTCATTCATTCATTCATTTATTTATTCATTTATTCAAAACAAGCTATGTTTACAGTTGTTAGGATATTATGCATTGGGCAGCATGTAGGCTTACATATTATATATATATTCCTCCACATCCTGCACACATGTTTTGTTTATTTTCATTTATTGTTTTGGCACCGTCTCTGTACGTCACAACGGCGGAGACCGGCTACTGGAGGCCCGGCTATATGAATGAACGCCATCAAGCAGGAGAGGAGAGAGGAAGTGTTTGAAGAGCGTGGCGGCTCGTTTGTTACGAGAAGCGGTTTGGGAGTCGGTAATTAAAAAGTACACACGGAGGCCACAACTCAACTGAAGATTCAGAAGATAAGGGGCGGATGGATAGCGCTGTCCTACTGTGCCTTTTTGTAGTTTTTGGGGGGTTGAGAAGAGTGGAGCTTCGCGCACTGGGAGAATTTATTGACAGTCCGTCCGTAGTGATATCCAGTGTTGTTGACGCACAGAGACTAATACATACATAAATAAAAACCCTACGGGAGAAAAACAGAAAGAGAACATAAAAAAGAACATCCACGCAGGTTCTTATTTGTTCTTTCGTGAGACACTCACTATGGCGCTGTTTCCCATGGTGAGTGTCTCACTCCAGAACTAAAAGAACCGGGGTTACTTACGTAAGAAGGGACGGTTCGATTCCAGGCCAGCCCAGCATATGTGTAGTTGAAATGAAATTTGTCCCTGAGCAAGACCCCTAATTGCTCACAGGTTCTCATTGGAAACAAGACCGCAAGGACTTTCATGAACGACCTGTTAAAAGGAATTTAACCTCTAGTTCTTATTCGTTCTTTCGTGAGACAATCACTATGGGAAACAGCGCCATAGTGAGTGTCTCACTCCAGAACTAAAAGAACCGGGGTTACCTACGTAACCTCTAGTTATCGTAACTGAACTTTGACATACAGTGTCCAGCACCTCGCTCCGGCTGTCAGTGGTGGAAAAAGTACTCAAATTCTTTACTTAAGTAAAAGTACCAATAC
>NC_137604.1:32497965-32672965 GCF_963280865.1 Gymnoscopelus braueri | reverse complement strand
ACACACACACACACACACACACACACACACACACACACACACACACACACACACACACACACACACACACACACACACACACACACACACACACACAGTGTTATCCCTCAACACCTCTACAAGTCACCCAGAATGTTGCAGCCCACCTCATTGCATGTGTATTACACTGGAACACTGAACTGAAGGTGAGAAAAATCCCCCTTTTGTGTTTGGAGGCAGGAATCTTAGTTGCTGGCCAATGTGACAATGGCAGAGGGAGACTATTGTTGTGGTTCCATTATGATTCCCCTTACAAAACTTAGGGACTCATATCTAGAGGGAAAAAACATATTATGTCCATAACCATCACTTGTCTACTTTAAGCATGCTGACTCATGCTACTACAATCGTTTTTACTTGACGTGACAGAAGAAGGGATTGACCTTGTAATGTTAATGCACGATCGCATGAAAGACAGACTTTACATGACATTATGTCAACAGTGAACCCAGTGTTGCGTATTCCCTGTGAAATGACAAAACCTCACATAATATTTATACTGTATTTTCATATTTACACACTAATTTAAATGCGGAATTTTAGATGAATTGGACATGCACTCGATCGTTCAGAATCTGTGTTCAACTCATGTTCAGAGCACTCCTGTAAAGTGCATGGCTGAACGATGTCCAACTATATCTGCTGCACTGGGTCACATGACTATCTTGTATGAAATGCAATGCATTATATTCATAAAATCAACATAACCTTCCCAGCGCCAGGTCTAATGGCGGCTAATGGAAGAACGCACTAAATAAAATGCAACATACAGTACATAGCCGAAACACGCACGCACGCACGCACACGCACACGCACACGCACACACACACACACACACACACACACACACACACACACACACACACACACACACACACATCTTCCATTTGGAAATCAACCATAAACTCTACAGATGTACAAATATTATTAAATGAGTCAAGCCTCTGTCCAATGCAACCCGCTAACATTATCATACGGTATTTGGAATTGTCCATTAGTCACTGTCGTGGAATTCTGGATCAATCAGTATTTGATGAGGCAATATGAGTCGAGACAATTGTCTAGGTGGTGATGGTTATGCTTTAATGTACATGATATCACGGGGAGAAGTACAATAACACTCATGTCTGTGGTACGGTAGTTCTGCCAACGAGCATAGGGATCAGACAATAGTTTTACTGTAGCCGCTTCAAGGACAAGCTGAACCATAACAAGATAGGTTGTAACCAAAACAATAGCTATCGGGCCTAGTGGAGACATCTAGGCTCTAACAACCAAATATCATACTATAAGTGATGGTAAAATATAAAGGTTAGATATAAACAACCATAATAACAATTATAGTATAATATATACTTCTTCTGTAGTCACACAGACTTTTTTCTTCTTCTTCTTTTTGCTTAGCTTCTAGGCTCTGAACTCCAGGTGATCACCACTGTAACATGGCACTGTATTTGTGACAAAAAAAATGTATCATCTGGTAAGAGTGCGTATCACATGAATAAGGCTCGAGTTCTTCCCACAGTTGGCCCGGGTTTGAATCCGACCTGAAGCTCTTTGCTACATGTCATCCTCTCTCTCTCTCTCTTGCTTTCCTGTCTCTCTCACTCTCACTATCACAAATAATGCAGAAATGACAATGAAAATAACAATAATCTTAAAAAATAAATTGCAGCCTCTGTTCACATTGTCCTAGGGTGTAATCAACACAAGTTAATATTCATGCTTTGGATTTTAATAATGCAGGAGTCAATGATAATTGATTTTCAAATAATGCTAAACGTGCAAGAAACCCACAATCACGCTGATAATCAAAAATAACTGCTTGTTATTTCAGATTCACCTGATTGCCTCACTGTCAAGCTCAACAAATCGTATATTATGAACGATAGATAATATTGTGTTTCATTATCCATGTCACATAGTTAAAGGTAGGGTAAGTGATATTTTTTGGTTAAAACAAAAAGTATTTTGTTAAAAGGTTAAAATACTATATTCTGATAGTAATCATTGCTATAGAGTGTTTTTTCAGTAACAGATGTCTCCCTGTCTCTCCAGCTCTTTAATAAAGAGAAAATACATTTTTCGGTAGGTGTCAAAATCTCAGCCAATCAGGAGAAAGTACCCATTTTTAAGCTTAATTTGTACAGTGTTCCAGTTCCAATTTTGCATGCTCATTTCTTAGTGTCATCACTTCCAATTTCACTTGTTTAATCTGTATCCTGATTGAGTTCTCTGTCCTGGTTGGATAAAATTGGAAATGAAACTGAAACTGAAACGAAAATGCATTTTCTGTTTAATAAAGAGGTGGAGAGACAAGGAGACTCCTTTTACTGAACAAACACTCTATAGCAATGAGTACTATCAGAATATAGAGCTATTTAACAATTATTTTAACCAACGCAAATCACTTACCCTACCTTTAAAGATAGTTTAGTTCAACTTTATGACTTTATTTCTCTTCATGACAGCCAGGTAATCAACAGGTTTTATCAACAGGTTTTCTAGCTTTATTTAATGGCAGTCTAGGCTACATTAAACATATTATGCTGCATGTCTTTTTCCACAGAAAAAAAATATTTCATGACTCCGTCCTTTAAGAATTGCAGTAGCATACTTACACAGTTACATTTATGATCAGTACATTATAAAAGGGAGTGTGGCTGTCTTCTGTCCTGTCAGCACCAGCTGAGAGAAGCAGCATGGAACTGGAAGGATAGCAGGCAGACACCATCGCATCATTTAGGAAAGGCAGCAACATATATCAATCCACATTACTTATTACAAAAACATGTATGCACACATTTTCATTCTTGGAATAAATCATTTGGGATGTCAAGAGGGCACAACAGACAGCAGCATGGGGGATAAAAAGTACATTCAGTCTACTGTAGGCTATAGGGTTATAGCTGCCTCCCACACTTATTCTTTTCACATTTCAAAATGTCTTCTCTATTAGCCTTTTGTACTGGGAATCATGATCAGACAGCCGGAAGCCTAATTTATAGGCTCTTTGCAGTGTGTGCGGTGTTTGCGATGCCGGGGGATGTCTGCTTGTGCAACCTGATCTCACACAACTTAGTATACGTTGCACGGAGTGTCATTCCGTGCACAGACAACTGGAAAACCCCAAAATCCGTGCCTCACATCGCCCCCATTGACTAAACCATTTCGGAGACGCACAGTCTCAAGCGAACTGGAGCCACGTGAGGGACCACCGAGTGAGCTAAAGCGAACGAGTTGCCGCCCCGAACGTTGCGACGTTCGCTTGAGCCTACTCAGCGCCGTTTGAGTTCTATACAGATAGGCACAGAATCGTACATGTTGTTGTGGGGACTGCTCTGCTTCCGGGTTGCAACCGGTTACGCCCACCGTGGGACTCGCCGTACATATGCATGGAGTTTCGGGTTTTCTAGGCGACTATGCACAGAATGACGTGCACTGGGTCCGTGCAATGTATAATAAATTGTGTGAGATCAGGCTGGCTTGTGGCACTCCACAGAGGAAAGGGCACTCTGCACTCCTCCTCTCAATAAATAAACTCTGTGGAGGTCTCTGCAAACACTGCAGTCACTTCCAGAGGTTGTGATTGGTTCATGGTCATTATGTTCCGGTCACTTCAGAGGTTGTGATTGGCTAATGGTTATTAAGTGGCGGTCACTTCAGAGGTTGATTGGTTAATTGTTATAAAGTTGAAAAAGTACAATTGGGTTATTACAAGCTTGAGTCAGAGGACATTCTGAACACTGCAAACACCACATTACCATCAGGTCAGAGAGAGAGATAGAGAGAGAAAGACAGGATGAGAAGGATGCTAAACTATTTCTCTATCCTCTCATTACTGTATACATTCTTCTTGCCATTTAATTGACAGCATTTTTTTTCACAGACAAGCAAGAGATTGCTTTGACTGAAATTGGATCATGGTAAACATTGCTGTGTGCAAATACTTTACAATACACTGCAGAGTCCAAACTAAGCAAAACACATTCTCCCTTCTCAACCATAATATGATGCACTTTCCTTTTATCAAGAAGTTACAACAAGCTCATTGTTGCTGCTTGAACTTGGTGACTCCATTTGGTAGTTGATGTTAGGCAATCAAACGGCATCATTAAAGGAATCGTTACAAGAGAATGAGATAGAAGACAAACAAAAGACACAGATAAAAGATATATTGCATCAAATGTGGTGTGCATAGTTTCCTTGCTTAATTTTCACACACTCAGAACATTGTGACGTAGACCGTGTCCTTATACAGTACACCCAACAGGACCAACATGGTTTGGGGGGATATTCACTGAAGAATTAACACATCATTGTAAACAACAGCAGGGTTGTTTACATGCAGTTGTTGTAGGGTGAAGTTGCCTTTAGGGAGTGACTTTAGAATGTATTTATACAAATAAATAATGTTTATTTTGTATGTATTTTTTTATACAACAAATGCATAACTTTTTCATCGCTTGAAAACAAGGGAGGTGTGTTGATAGAATGCAAGCTTAATCCATTTAGACCGGGAACGCAGCTGTGTGTCATTTTACGTTTTTTTTGGCTATTCAAAAATAGCAGATATACAAGCTTATAGCGCGGCACCGAGTGCCGCGCTATGAGCTTGTAGATCTGCTATTTCTGAAAAACGTTTTGAATATATATATTTTTAAAGCAAACATTTGTAACTCAAATATTTGCTTCTGGGGATATCTGGAACAACATATTTTGAGATATGTTTTTTTTTTTAATATATATATATATATATATATATATATATATATATATATATATATATTTTAATATTTTTACATTTTTATATTTTTATATTTTTATATTTTTATATTTTTATATTTTTATATTTTTATATTTTTATATTTTTTATGAAAAAAAAAATAAAGATTTAGAAAACATTTTTAGAATTGGCCTCAGGTCTTAATGGGTCAAGCCCTGTGAGGAGCGATGCTCACCAGTGTTGTCAGATTTGGCCAGAGAAACAAGCGACCAGATCTTCTAAAACTAGCCCAAAAGAAGCAAACTGAGAAGGAAAGAGTTAAGCCAGAAGTGACAGATGTTTTACAGATGCGATTGCTGTGGTTCTGTCACTCACAAGGGAGTATTGTTTATCTCTACGATTTCCCTAAGGAGTTCTTTGAACATGGTGCATTTTGAGTTCGTTATGACATTTAGATCTAATTAATTTGCCAAGATGGTCAACAGAACTGAATAATGGATGTGTGACAGGTTGACTGCTACCTCCTGTTACAAGTATTACATAATCGCCTAATCACAGTTATTTGAGATAATCACAATTATTTTGCATAATTAATTGTCCTCATTGTGTCCATGTTGAAAAGCTGTACAAGCTCACAACATATTGCGATGCGACGCATTGTGACAATGTAGATCGCCTCATGTGAGCGTGTGTGTGTGGATACCCATTTAGAGTTATGTCCCTCCAATTTGGAGCATAATTTAACATAACAATATGTGTATTCAATTAATATGTGATGCATCACTGCAGAGGTGCCTCTTGCGGAGGTCCACCATCTTGACAGCAGGCAGCAGCCACGCCTGATGGTGGCGCTAGAGCAGTGCTAACCAACCGGTCATCACAAACAGGTGTGTGTATTGGGAGAGGAAGCGACGGATGCTTTTTTTAAGACTTCCCAAAACTAAACCCATTCAATCCGGGAACACATCTGTGTCATTTTAGATTGTAGCTAAAAACATTATTTTTATACTTTGGCTACTAAAAAAATTAAAAATAGCAGATATACGATCAGATATTTTTGAAAGACAGTGAAAATAATATTGAATATATATATTTTTTTAAAGCAAATATTTTTAACTAAAATCTTTGCTTCTGGGGAGGTCCCTTGTCCCTTGAACTAAATACGTTGATGGGGGTCCGCAGCCAAATACATATCATTTTGGGTGGTCCTTGACATGAAAAAGTTTGAGCACCACAGTATATATATATATATATATATATTATATGTAACAATATTTTTTTTTGTCGAGACATTTGACAGTTACAAATGCTCGCTTTAAATATATATATATATTCAAAGATTTGCAAAAAAAATCACGATTTATTTTTATTTTTATATCTGCTATTTTTGAATAGCCAAAGAAATCTTAAAATGACAAGTTCCGGGATTGAATGGGTTAACAAATATTTCTTTCCTAACATTTTGTCATTTTGTTAATTCATATTTAGACTACTATCCTTTGTGTGGGTGTATGCAAATAGATTGAGCCTGTCTGAAATTGCAAAAGTATTATATGATGTCTTCCTCGTTTTTTTTGGAACATATTGTAGAGGTAGATCTCGGCTTACACATTTGAATACAAAGTGCTCATGGGCTTGAAAAGTTGCTGCTTAGCAAGTTTACTTGCTTAATGTCAATTTGCCCAGTGGTATTGATATCATATCTTGTGTGCAAGTGGAAATTCTGGCCTAACAGTTACGCTTGAGGAAATGCTTTGGGTCTGAAAAATCAATAGGGTTCATTCTCCAGGGAAAATGGAGGTGCACAGCAAATTCCATGGCAATCTAGCCAGTAGATGTCAAGATATCTTGGTTTGGGACGAAAGTGTTGGACGAACTGACCAAAAGACCAAGTGACTGACATCGACATCCATAGCCCCCGGGGGCTCAAATAAATTCAACATTAAGTTACCATTTGATTGTGACTAGTGCATGTCACAAACCAGTCTATGTCCCATCTTACTACTGCAAGGCTATTGAAGATATTTCATGTTTTGACAATGACACATTTGTAATTCCAATTAAGGAACAAACATGGCTTCACAATTGCTTTTGGTGACATAAGAAAAGGATCCCACGCCGTGTTAGTATGTGGTGTCACAAAGCATACTGACATTTATTGATCTATGCATGATGTCACTTAGGCAATGCTATTGAAATAAAATAATAATGTGACAGGTGGGAAATGTTCATTAGGGCCCGTGTGTGTTTTCGACGAGGGAAAGGATGTGTCAGTGACAACCCACCATGATGCAATCTGATGAAATTGGCGACAAAAAGCACACTTCCTGTGCGGCCTAATCAGGTTCCTGTCTGCCATGGTGGGTGTCACCACAACATAGTTTTCTCTAACAATATTATCTGGAACAAAGAGAGGTAGGGTGCAAAAGAAGATACACAAAACAATGGCGTATTCCCTGACGGTAGTCCTCGGCAAACCCGAAATAATGTAGGAATAAATATCTGAAATGTATAATTCATTACGTTGAGCTCTTTGAGGGAGCAATGTTTAAGCAATCAGAATGAGGGACAGTTTTAAAAGCAGAGCTAATGTAGCGACGATCTGGGGTGATTTGTCAATAACAGTCTCATGCTTCTCTCTGGTGCAATGTGTGCCCTACAGGTAAACAAGGGAAACAAATGAGGAATGTCTATTCACAACTCTCTTTCGCACACACGCACACACGCACACACACACACACACACACACACACACACACGCACGCACGCACGCACGCACGCGCACACACACACACACTCACACACACACGCACACACGCACACACACACGCACACACCTCGTGTTGTTTGTCATCGGCATGTTAATCAGCTTTGGTATAGTTGTAGCCCCGAGGCGGTCTGCGATATAAACACAGATAGAATAAATATCTCATTTTAGCACCTTTAAATGAATAACTTTGTTGTCTTCCTCCCCAATGGCCCCTTGGAAATGAGTCTGTGATTAACTATTTATAATGCTTAGTGTTTCGACATGGCCAACAACCTCTCTGAAGCTGCCAGAACCTTGAATTTGAAGCTCGGTTGAGACACAACACGCCGCTGTTGAACACCATACGTATAGCAGTGACCTTTTCGTGAAGGCCCGTCAGTGGTACAAAGTCTGACATTTAAGACGAGATCATTACGCTTCTCGCTTTAATTGAAGTCTTTATCCCAGGTGCAATCAGGGCTAAACAAACAACGCAGGAATCATCTAAGCTCCAATTAGGCCTAAAGGGAGGGAGCAGAGTGCAGAGACGCAACGTGCTGCATCTCCATAATAAGCTGAAACTAATACTCGATGAATGAATCAGATATCCACTCCTAACGTTTCCATGACTAATTGGTAAGTAATTAGTACAAGGTAGTGATATAATTGGGATGATGGACATAGTTGAGTGAGCTATTATGGGGCATTATTATTCAAATAGTGTTTTGTACGGGCGTTAAGCCGTTAAGACCGGGAACACACCTGTGTCATTTTTAAGATTTTTCTTGGCTATTAAAAAAATAGCAGATATGCAAGCTCATTGCCGCGCTATGAGCTTGTATATCTGCTATTTTGTGCAACATTTTGCGCAAATCTTTGAATATATATTTTCAAAGCAAACATTTGTGTAACTCAAATCTTTGCTTCTGGAGGATTCTACAAAATGTCTTCTAAATCCTAACTAAATCCTAAATCCTTTTAAACGTATACTGTCAGTGGTTTTCAAACTTTTTCATGTCAAGGACCACCCAAAATGATATGTATTTGGCCGTGGACACCCATCTCAAAATATTTTGTTCCAGGGAGTCAGGGACCCCCAGAAGTTGTAACAGGAGTTACCAAAATGTTGGCTTAAAAATATATATATATTCAAAGATTTGCACAATTTTTCAAAAATAGCAGATATGCAAGCTCTTAGCGCGGCACTCTGTGCCACGCTATGAGCTTGTAGATCTGCAATTTTTGAATAGCCCAAAGAAATCTAAAAATGACACAGATTCTTTCCAGGTCTAAATGGGTTAAAAGTATAACTCTGGAATGATGGAGTCATCTTGTTGTCATAATACGCACGGCAATGGGGATAATTGCCTGATGCTGTCCGGGCAGTAAAAACTGGATTGTTTGAAGAATGAACCTCAATGAGTTTTCGAATTGCAATCTAATCATCTTTGCCGTGCTTAAGAAGATGTCAACAGGGTTGTGCGGGCCCTCTGGCAAAGACCTCCGAATGACTGCACACCTCTGTGGCCCTCAGTTGAATGGAATAAAAGATTAAAGCGGAGAGAAAAAAAGAGATAGAGACTCATCAATGCTACGGCGCTAAATCAACTCGGAGATCCCTCGAATCAAATCGTATGAATGGGAAAAAATGCACGTACGTGCGCACACGCACAACACACACACACACACACACACACACACACACACACACACACACACACACACACACACACACACACACACACACACACACACACACACACACACACACACACACACACACTCAATACCATGCGGTGAATGTACTTAATGTGATCGCACAATTTTAATGGAATCCTGCGAATTAATGCCTCAGATCTTAGCTTTTATGAGCCCGCCTCAGGTAGCCGACGCACCGGGAAGCGAGCGGAGATTATTCAGCCATCGCTCGACTGTGGAACAAAACCAGTGTGTTTCAGAAAGATGCCTGGGAGGGGAAGCCGGCAAGTAATAGGACAATGAAGGATGATGCATTTATTCCTGGATATTGCAATATAAAGTAGGCATCAGGGTATTGGGTCTCATACGTCGCCACTTCTATTAAAGCATCAATCTATCCTCAGATCAAGCAGCTGCTGTTGTGAGCGGATCAACAATCAACACCACAGTGAGAGGAAAGGAACGTGAATGAGCGAGAAAGAAAGGTCCAAAAGATGAAAGGATATTCGTTGTGTAAAGGTCAAAAAATACTTCAATCACACATCAAAAGGTACTGTATAGGAACACACAAGTAAAATCACTTCAAAGATTGTTTATGGACACTTGTTAAATATAACTAGTTTGTTAGGTTGAACAAAAGGAAAAAAGGAACTCGCTTCCTGAAAAGACCCATTACCATTAATTTATCAGTCAGTTGGGCTCTCAGTCATTTGCAAAATCTCAACAGCCTGTGGATGGTGGATGGAACGGTGTGGTGGATGCATCTTGCTATTGTTAAGATACTAAGATCCATAAAAAGATATCATACACCCCACAAGAATTGTCAACTTCGACCCGCAGGTGAGAATCTCACAGTGGGCGAGTTGAGGCACAGCTGTTTGCAAAGCAGCTGAACAAAATTAAAACGTGTCTGGGGTTCTTTTGATTGATTGAAATTTTTATTAGGCAAAATAATGTAAAACAGCACAGTTACATTTATAATGCTTTTGTCTAAAAGGTCCGGCCAAAAAAGTCCTTGCGGACTTGTTTCCGTTGGGTCCTTGAATTAATTTCATAGACATATATAGTAGCAACCAAACAGTTCAAAAATCAACATGAAAATACAGATAATACAGAAAAAATACCACTATGTACAAAAAAAAGCATGACAAAATAAAAAAATATGTACAAAAAAGGGGGGGGGAAAGCATGGAAAAAAAAACATTATATACAAAAAAAGCATGAGGAAATAAAAAATTTGTACAAAAAAGAGGAGGGGGGTCGTCTGTCTACAGGGAAACTGGTACTAGCTCCTCTTGGCCTCCAGAAAGATGAGTTTTTAGGGCTGTTTTGAATGAGCCCAGCGAAACACAAAAGCGTGAACGTCAGTGAAAACAAAGATTACACCAAACACCCAAATCACATCGATAAATCAGTGGAGTTTTTCAACATATAAGAGGTGGAATTGCAAGGCCCACGTCGGTGGCCTGCAGTGCCATTGGCTACTGGAGCTGTATGAAGAGGTGCGTAAATTGTGTTCTCAGATGCAAAGCTCGACTCGAGTGTAATATTACTCCTCTTATCAAACCCTGCGTTATTTTATTTATAGTAATAATAATAAGTCGGCATGTGTGCACGCACATGTTTGTTCAGTGTGCAAACACATGATGGGAATCGTTGCCTGACTACAATAAAATAAAATAAACAGCTGAAATTTTAGAAAAATAATTAATATTTTTAACTGTGTTCAAGTGGATGTTAATTCATGCTGATTCTTTTTCTTTCTTTTTTCCCCCAAAAAATAAAATTAAAACACATTGAAGGATGTGTTCAGTGCGTGTATGTTGTTAGATTGAGTCGTGAAGGAGGGGGGTCGTGAGCCCTGGCCAAGCCTTTTTGGGGGGTCAAAGCCAGCCAAAAAGGTTGAGAACCGCTGGCTTAAGAGACAGTTCCCCTTTCCTCATTGGACTAAAAATACTAGCATTATTAGCCAATGGCCCCATTGAGCTCCTGGAAGAGGCTGTGGGCACTGTTCATCTCGGATGTCCCCCTCAGTGACGGACTCAGTATCCCTGAGAACAAAATGACTATGATCTCATTCATTGAATGAAGGACGTGGCCTTTCATTCAGTGTAATCTGATCTGAGAGGCAGTCTCTCACTCAGTCCCTCCATATGAGGGAAATTACTTTATCAAAGCAGCCACACACACATACAGTACAAAACAACACGTCACAAGTAATGTTTAAAAACAAAAAACTATAAATAAGTGAAAAAAAATATATATATATATATAACAATGAACAAAATATGAATGAGTGATGACAGAACAACACTTTCAGTAGCTCTCTTCCAGTTTAATCAATTCAGACACTTTCACTCTATTGCTTTGACCGCAGACAGTAAAGTTCTTAAGGCTTTACCCTTAGTTCTGGCCATTCATCAAACAACATTTAAATAAATGTTGGATGAAATTACCCCCCGCGT
Organism: Gymnoscopelus braueri; assembly: GCF_963280865.1. Classification (NCBI taxonomy): domain Eukaryota; kingdom Metazoa; phylum Chordata; class Actinopteri; order Myctophiformes; family Myctophidae; genus Gymnoscopelus; species Gymnoscopelus braueri. The sequence continues at coordinate 32,661,288 of NC_137604.1, read as the reverse complement.
TTATTGCTACTAATGTTGATGATGTCTTGTTTATTATTGTATATTATTGTATGTCTTTAAATGTCTTGATGAATTGAATACACAGCACACAGGACCACAATGCAAACAAGCCCCTAGGGATTTTTGTGTTATCCTTTTAACTCATTCACTGCATTTTTTTCCAAAAGCCCAGACTGCCAAGGGCGACTTTGATGACTTTTTGTTTTTTTTGTGGTTTTATAAAAGATTGAGCTGTTCTCTAACACCCGAGTGATTACTTTCACTCTCTACTCACAAGGATCCGGAAACAACGTCATCCAAAGATTTCCGCCTCCGTCCACTTCCTGTTTAGATTTTTCATGGAAACGGCTGTATCTTGAGTTGACTTCTTTTGCCCTGGATTTCGCGAGACATGTTATTTTCAACGTGCTGCTAAAAGAGAAGGGTCCGTCGCGGTTTAAATTATTTTGTCTCTGGCGACACACCGTGTGTGTTTACAAACGGTCAGAGGTGATCATAACGGATAGACATTTTCTGTGACCAGTTGAAAAGGTATAAAAAACTAAAATGTCTGGCAGTGGGTAAACACAACCAGAAATAAGTCTAGGAGTCGAAGTCTAAGACTAAGCTCTAGTCAAGCACTGAACGATTTGGTTGCTTTTAAACAACTGTTTTCAGTGAACTGATTCTACACTGAAAGGAGCGGCATTGCCCATCACCACTGTGTCAAGAACAACTGCGGTGAAAGTAGAAGCTATCAAACTCCAGTAACCCCTCCGGCCTTGTCCTTTAATCATCGCGCTCCCGTTCACAACACTCAGCCTTGTGACTCATTGCAAATGCATTGAGACATAAGTGCAGGTTGAGTTGACTTTTCGCAGCAACGGCGAGAGTGAGAGTGGGTGCGATAATGATAAAAAACCCAAATGTCAGCAGCTCATCTGATACATGGCTACATTGCCCGCTGATCGACTCACCTGCAACCCCAGAGGGGTTACGTTAGCGTGGTCTTTGTTAGCTAAATGTCAGCCTTCACCATGGTCCCTACATATCTGATACCCCAAGAGAGCACCCGACAAGAAATGGTGGAGGTTCAAACTTAGGTTCAAGCCCACTGTTCCAGCACCGTGCACCATGCACTGCGGACAGCATAACAGTGGAAAACATGTCTGTTATATAACCTATACTTCTCTCAATTTATGCAGCTTGACTTTCAAGGATTTCTTGCACGGCATCTTACAATGTGGGATTGAGTTCTGAGATGTAATGACATCAGACCTTGCCACACAATAAATATGAGGTGGCAATAAGACGATAATCTCACACGCTTAAACTAAATGTGATGGTTGCCGGGAGGTTAACGTGTGCAGGTTTGTATTAAATTGTATTGTATTGACAAACCAACGCAAACACCTGTGAAAATGTATGGTTTCATGAGGACATTTCAGAATTTGTCCAATGAAAAAAATATGGAAATGACGTATGTGTAAATTAATTTGCTGCTATTGTGAGATTTAAAAACTCATATGATTGTGTTCATGTGCTCATAATTCAGCAGAGATAATGCAAACCACTGCAGTGCTTCTGTTACACATATGTAAAGAAGAAGGTTCCTCAATCCGGTGCAACACATTTATTTAGTTTTCAGGGTAGGGGGGTATCTGTGAAACACAGTTGAAATACACATCAGTAGTGTCTGTTTACATTCAGTAGTATCTTACTGGATCTTGACTAGACTGATCTGAATACCATTTCCTGTTTCACGTATAATACAGTAACAGTACATAAGCAAACACATTTATCATAGCTGCTCACAGCAATATACTCTTTCCCTGTCCAAATGCCCCTTGACACAGAAATAACATTGAACCACATATTTTCAATAAACACCTTCTCAGTGCAATGATAATTCAACTTAACAATAATATTCAATAAACCAAACGGCCTAATTGCCCCTGTTTCTTATAGTCATTAGCTGAGAAACACAACAGGAACAAACATAGCTTTAAATGCAAATGTAACATCAACATTCATATTTTCAAACTCCAGATATTCTTATATCCTCCAAAACACACCAACTCTGTATTAGCAAACTGCACAGATTATGTTGGTGATAGTATAGACATTTCACATCCTCACTTAATCACAGTGGCTGTCTCTGTGTTGTAGTGTTAGCTTGCTAACTGCTAATGTTAAACAAACTCACTCATCATAACATCACACTCATACACATCTCTGCCCACTTGCCCCTTCAGATCCCCATTTATGCACATGACTCTTTTATACTATCTTGCCCTTATAGCAGCTCTTACCTGTGAAACACAGTTGAAATACACATCAGTAGTGTCTGTTTACATTCAGTAGTATCTTACTGGATCTTGACTAGACTGATCTGAATACCATTTCCTGTTTCACGTAAGAGCAGGGAGCTTACTCATTAAACCTCACTGCGCCCTCTGCTGTCCTTTTACTGTCACAGGCACAAAACAGTTTTTAGTGCTGCTGCTGGCATTTAATACATGTCTGTCTGTTTTAAATGGGGGGGGTAGTATTTTGTGTTTTAATGCTTTACTTTTATAGTCTTTTGACCCAAATAATCCCTTAGGGGCCACACTCTCCCCCACAAAATTAAATGTCTCCCGACATTTCCTGGAATGTTCACGTCAACACAGTCCCTCAACAATCCATGGTCGCCATAAAGGTTTCCATTCACTATTCTGAGTGTCTCTAATGTCACAATGTCTGGCGATTAAGGAAGGCTGACCCAATGTGTCATAACTCAGTACTATCGGCCGATGCCTTTGTCTTTGTGGGTGTTGTCTTACCGGTTGTAACTGATCTGCTTCTAACTCACCACCCACATGACTGCCTAGGCCTGGTTCAGGTCTCTGATGCTGTAGTGGCACATCCTCTTCGCTCTGTAGTGGCACATCATCTTCGCTCTGTAGTGGCACATCATCTTCGCTCTGTAGTGGCACATCCTCTTCAAGGTGCAAGTGCTGGGGACCCTGGTGTGGCTGGAATGTCTCTGCCCGAGGATTCAGCAACTGTTGACTCGGCTGGTTTCTGCTGCTGGATCTGAGACGCCACTTGTAGGTAGCACCGTAGTCATCATCGGCGTCATCATCGAAGTCACTGTCGGACTCTGGACGCTGTAGCTCTCTGCGTTGTGGTCTCCTCTTCCTCTTTGTGGGGCTCTGGGGGTCTTGTTGTGGCTGATAAGTCTTGCTTGGTGTCTGCTCTAGGGGTAGATGGTCGCACGGCAGCAAGAGGTTTCTGTGGACCACTCTGTCCCTCCCTTTGCCATTTTCTGGGATGACATGATAGACTGGGCTGCTGTTGTCACCTTTCCTTTCTTGTACTCTGTATACCTGGCTTTCCCAATACGACCGGATTTTCCCAGGCCCACCTCTTGGGGTCAGGTTACGGATGAGGACTCGGTCGCCTGGCTCGAGGTCTCTCCCCTGTACCTTTTTGTCATAGTGAGCTTTTCCCCGAGCTGCCCCCTTGTCTGCAGTACTGGCAGCTATCTGGTATGCTTCTTGCATTCTCTTCTGCCATCGACTCACATAGTCCTTGTAGGTGCCCTGGGCCTCATCAGCTTTGAGATTGAACAGAAGATCGATTGGCAGACGAGGAGATCTTCCAAAGAGGAGGTAGTAGGGTGTATAGCCGGTTGCCTCACTCTTTGTACAGTTGTATGCATGGACAACTTTAGCCAAGGACTCTTTCCAATCTTCTTTCTCTTTGTCTTCTAGGGTCCGCAACATTGACAATAGGGTACGGTTAAATCGTTCAACCTGCCCGTTTCCCTGTGGGTGGTAAGGTGTCGTGTGGGAGCCCTGAACGCCTGAGAGGTCCTTCAACCTGGTCATCAGGTTGTTCTCAAACTCTTTGCCCATGTCATGATGTAACCGATTAGCAAAACCGAACTTAAGTGCAAAGTCGTTAAAGAGCTTGTCTGCCACCGTTTTTGCAGACTTGTTTCTTGTAGCGTAGGCTTGTGCAAACCTCGTAAAATGATCCATGACCACCAAGATGTACTCATAGCCATGCTTGCATTTGTCCAAATGGAGAAAGTCTATTGAGACTAGCTCAAATGGATAAGTGGTATGGATAGGTCTCAAAGGTGCACGGGTCTGCTTACTCGGTTTCTTCCTTTTAAGACAATCGCACACACTGGTAACAAAATGTTCTACCTCTTTGTGCATCTGTGGCCAGTAGAACCTTTCTCGGATGAGGTCAAGCGTTCTCTCCACCCCTAGGTGGCCCATGTCTTGGTGCAGTTCTTTGAAGACCAGTGGGCAGTAGGCTTTGGGAATCACCAGCTGTTCTCTGTGAGAGGTTCTACGGCGCAGGACACCATCTTCATCTACCTGGATCTTTAGCCATTGTTTCAGTAGTGTGGCTACAGCAGGGTGTTCTGTCCTCATCTCAGTTCTACTTGGTCTCCTATTCTGTGACTTATACCAAAGGACTCTGGATATGATGTCATCCTCTTCCTGAGCTTTGCGTATTTGTGCTGAGGTGAGAGGCTGGCCAGTCTCACAGTCTTTCACAAGGCTCAAGGCGTCAATGTGGACCACTCCAATGCCTTGGCAGGGGGTACTCCTTTCCACCATCACGCTTTCCATGGACGCACTGATTGCCTCTTGACTTTCCTCTGCTGTACAGCTTCTCATGTAGTCCTCTATCGGCATCCGAGACAGCCCATCCGCATCTGCGTTGTTTTTCCCAGGGCGATAGCGTATGATGAAGTTGTAATCTGCTAACTCCGCCACCCATCTGTGCCCTGTCGCATTGAGTTTTGCAGTAGTGAGCACATATGTCAAAGGATTGTTGTCTGTGTAAACAACAAACGATGAAGCATGGAACAAGTAGTCACGGAAGCGTTCACAAATGGCCCACTTCAACGCTAAAAACTCCAGCTTCCCGGAATGCAGATGGTACCTCTTCTCGGACGGGCTCAGGGTGCGGGAGCCATACGCTATCACTCTCATCTTCCCTTGCTGACGCTGATACAATACAGCACCCAAACCAACCTGGGATGCGTCACAATGTAACACGAAGGGCTGAGTGAAGTCAGGATATCCAAGGATAGGGGGCTTTGTGAGGGCATCAATCAGCTGGTTCAACACTTCCTGGTGAGAGTTGGTCCACTGTATGGGTGAGCGTGATAGTAAATGACCTTTATTTTTCTTCACTGTTTTCTTGTGTCTTTCTGCTTGTGGGTCAGGGGTGTGCTCTTCAGGTTTTGGGATGGCTAGTAGGCTGTACAGTGGAAGGGCCACACGGGAGAAATTGGGGATATAAGGCCTATAGTAAGATAGGAACCCTAGAACCTGGCGTAGATCACCGACAGTGGCAATTGTTCTTCCCTTCAGATTCATCACAGGCGCCATCTCCGTGGGGTCCATGGTGTAACCTTCTCCTGTCACCCGCCTGCCCAGAAATCGCACACTGGGTTTAAACAGCTCACACTTCTTCGGAGTTAACTTAACACCATGCTCCTTGCAGCGCTGGAGGACTAAACGGACATGCTCCAGGTGTTCTTCAAAGCTGCTGCTGTGTACTAGGTTGTCATCTAGGTACGGGAGGCAGACCGTGTCTCTCAGGCCAGCCATGCAATGTTCCATACTTCTCTGGAATTCTGCAGGGGCGGAGCTCAGGCCAAATGGTATGCGGACCCATTCATAGAGCCCCCAGGGCGTGATGAAGGCTGTCAGTGGACGGCTCACTTCATCAAGGGAGCCCTGGTGGTAAGCCTTTCCCTGGTCTAACACCGAAAACATTGAGCTTCCCCCCAGTGCATCCAGCATGTCTTGGATCCTCGGTATGGGATGCCGGTCTGGCACTGACTTGCGGTTTAGTTCTCTGAAGTCACAACAGAGGCGCAGGCTGCCATCTTTCTTTCGGACGCATACCACCGGCGATGAATATGGTGACCGTGATGGAGTGATCCACCCCTTGTTCAACAGATCCTGCAGATATTCTTTTACTTCATTGTGGAGAGGCTTTGGGACAGACATGTAGGTCTTTTGTACTGGACTGGTGTCGTTGAGGGTGATGTGCATCCGAAGGGAAGGTATGTAGCCTACATCGTCGCCGTCGAATGCAAAGGCCTGACACTCCTCTCTCAACATTGTCTTTGCTGCTCTCTGCTGACCCTCTGGAAGGTGGTTGAGTTCCACAGGGGGGTCCCATGTCACTGGTCTCTCCTCTTGCCTGTTACCGGACTGTGGTGCAGGGTGTGACATGTCTGTTACCCCATTGGACTTGGACTTTGTACTGTTTGTCTGTTCAGGTGACGGCTGCTGATCTTTGGTCTGAATGGCTGCTGAGTACACTGTTTTGACTGATTCTAAGTGTCCAACAACTTGGTGACAGTCCAGGCAGATTATGTGGTTAGTGGTGTTTGTCATGGGTATTGGTACATATGGTACTTTCTTTTCTGGGATCTGCACCAGCACATCATTGAGGACCACGCCCTCTGGTGTGGGGTTAAGTATGTCAGGTGAAAAATGCATGTCTTGGCCTCTAGCTTGTAAACTCACATGTGCTCGGATGTAGACAGTAGTGACTTGATTGGCTGGCAAGAACACCACTTTTCCACCTGTGCGCACCACGCCAGTCTCTGGGTCTGGAACACCGTTCTGCATGAGCTTCACCACATTCTGAGCAGTTTTTGCTGTTATGGCAAATGCTTTACTCACTTTGTGTGTTAGCTGCTTTCTTCCATCTTTAGTCTTCCCCTCGTGTCTGTTGATGATGGCCTCGATGACATTATAGCCTATGATGGGGTCACTGGCCACTGCAGGATCGCTTGACACAAGCATTGGCACTTGTAGGTTGCTTGTCATGTGGGAGTTGCTGTCCAGCCGGAAGCTGACCTCAATCCAGCCAATATAGGGAATGGGGGTGTCATTGGCAGCGAGGACTATCAGGGTCTCCCCCTCCAAGAGCTCTGAAATAGGGCGGGTAACTGTGTGGGGTAGGTGTATCTGTCGCCAGGGCTCATTTACTATGCTCGACTGCGCCCCTGTGTCCCACAATACTTTAACTGGATGGTTGTCCATAAAACAGTTCACCATACATCTGTTTCCTACAAGACCCACTAATCGTGACTGTTGCTTGGGGGGTAGATACTGAACTGCATTTACAGCTGATGAGGCCTCTGCTGCTGAAAACGGTTTGCTTTGGGACGCCTTATTCTGAACTACCGGTAGTCCCGCCTCAGTAGTCCTTGGCCGTTTCCCGACGATGCTCTCTGTACTCTACATCCACGCGATAGGTGGCCCTCTTGCCCACATTTGAAGCAGTGTGAACAATCTTCACCCACCCCCTCTTCTCTGCACTTTTGGCAGCCTTTCTCTCGCTGCCTCGGTCCGGGAGGGCGGCGGCTTGTCTCCATTACTGTGAGGAACATTTGCTTCATTTCTGTGCGAAGCTCATCCATGAGCTGCTGTGTATTAATGCTGTCAGTTTTAGTCTCTTTTCCTTTCACTGTTTTGACCGCCACTGCTACACTGGACTCCTTTGGTGAAGAGGGGCTTTGAGCTGGTGTGGAGTCTGTCTGGATTTCAGACTGTAGCTCCTGTACTTTGGGATTCTTAAAAGCATTGACCCGTTTCCGTTTCTCCTGCCTCTCATTTTCAACCTTGGCAGCTTCATTTACTCTCTGTATTAGTTCTTCATCCGTTGTGCTCACATCTCTGAGAAGGGGTAGGATATGGAATTTCACAGAGTCAATCAATAGCCCAGTTTCAATTGAGCGGAGAAACTTGCGCTGAATGGTGATTCTGCTGTACTGTTCATCATTTTCCTCATTTTCTGCTTTCCACAACAGCTTCTCCTTCAGCTCAATCGCCCGGAATATAAAGTTCAGGGGGGTCTCTCTAGGATCCTGAGAGATATTTATAAGCTGGTGGTAGAGGTCAGTGGAGCTGTCGACCTTGTAGTGACCCTTCAGAATGATGAGTAGTGATGTGAGGGTCAGTCCACGCTTTATCTCCAACATGTCTCTCAAGGGAAGCCCTGCACTGACCGCCCTGATCACAGCTTCCACAATCTCAGTCTCTGTGTGTCCTTTGTCTATCCCCATCTCAATCTGGCGGACTAAGCTGAGATAGGATAATTTCTCCTTCTGTCCACTTTCTCCAATTTGCCCACAGATTTTAAACTCCCTCCTCAATGTTACTTCGGGCAGTGTATATGTTGGCTCTTGTCGGCTCTTGAGTGGAGAGGCTGTGGTCTTCTGGGGAGGTTTGTTTGGCCAGAAGTATTTCTCCTCACGTCCTTTCGTTGGAGCAGGCTCCTCTGGGGTTTGCTCTTTTTCTGGATGAAGGCATTCTTTGTTTTTCATATATTTGAGTACATCAGTTAAATACTGACAAATCACATCCTCCTCTTCATCTTTCTCAATCTGGTCCATCACGCTCTCTGCCATCTTGATGAGTGCCCTTCTGGACCTACTGTGGGGGTCTTCACTGTCCAGGCCATCACATTTCATGTGCCTGCAGACATCCATGAGAAACTCCTCCCTCAGCTGCCATAGGGCTGCGCTCACTTGATCACGCAGGAGCTGGCTGTTATCCATCTTACAGAAGGTTGATGAAGGCTCGGTTTTTTATGAGACCTCTGGTGTCTCGTCCTGGCTGGTTCGCCAAAATATGTTACACATATGTAAAGAAGAAGGTTCCTCAATCCGGTGCAACACATTTATTTAGTTTTCAGGGTAGGGGGGTATCTGTGAAACACAGTTGAAATACACATCAGTAGTGTCTGTTTACATTCAGTAGTATCTTACTGGATCTTGACTAGACTGATCTGAATACCATTTCCTGTTTCACGTATAATACAGTAACAGTACATAAGCAAACACATTTATCATAGCTGCTCACAGCAATATACTCTTTCCCTGTCCAAATGCCCCTTGACACAGAAATAACATTGAACCACATATTTTCAATAAACACCTTCTCAGTGCAATGATAATTCAACTTAACAATAATATTCAATAAACCAAACGGCCTAATTGCCCCTGTTTCTTATAGTCATTAGCTGAGAAACACAACAGGAACAAACATAGCTTTAAATGCAAATGTAACATCAACATTCATATTTTCAAACTCCAGATATTCTTATATCCTCCAAAACACACCAACTCTGTATTAGCAAACTGCACAGTTTATGTTGGTGATAGTATAGACATTTCACATCCTCACTTAATCACAGTGGCTGTCTCTGTGTTGTAGTGTTAGCTTGCTAACTGCTAATGTTAAACAAACTCACTCATCATAACATCACACTCATACACATCTCTGCCCACTTGCCCCTTCAGATCCCCATTTATGCACATGACTCTTTTATACTATCTTGCCCTTATAGCAGCTCTTACCTGTGAAACACAGTTGAAATACACATCAGTAGTGTCTGTTTACATTCAGTAGTATCTTACTGGATCTTGACTAGACTGATCTGAATACCATTTCCTGTTTCACGTAAGAGCAGGGAGCTTACTCATTAAACCTCACTGCGCCCTCTGCTGTCCTTTTACTGTCACAGGCACAAAACAGTTTTTAGTGCTGCTGCTGGCATTTAATACATGTCTGTCTGTTTTAAATGGGGGGGGTAGTATTTTGTGTTTTAATGCTTTACTTTTATAGTCTTTTGACCCAAATAATCCCTTAGGGGCCACACTTCCTTAAAGGCATACTGTGTAACGTGGCGAAACCTCCAGTAGTTGCTGGTAGATCATTATAGCGTTGAAGAGACACATTCGTTTCGCTTCAATGTTTACTTGTATATAAAGCTACAAGTTTTGGTAATTAGACTCCATTAAATGAACACATGGATAGGACAATGATTAGCTATGATGATAAGAGAGAAAAGTGATTAGGTGCAATGAAAACTAGCGTGAAAGAGAGAAAATATCTTCTTTATTGAAATATTTTCTTTTCTTTTCTTTTCTTTTCTTTTCTTTTCTTTTCTTTTCTTTTCTTTTCTTTTCTTTTCTTTTCTTTTCTTTTCTTACACAGTATGACTTCTACAATCTACAGCACTGAGTTAAGGCCCAGCAATTGGAGTGGATATAGTGCCTCAAACTGGGGATACATTTACAACTGGAAGTTAGCATGTATTAAACTAAACAACAACAGCAGAAATACTGGATGTAGAGACTTTTAAAAGTAACTTGTTACGTTACAGGCTTACTGCCATTATAAGTATTCCGTTACGTTACAGGATTACCCTCTGAGAAAAGTAACTTGTTAAATTATTTTTGCGATAGTCTACCGATGATTAAAACCCCTCTGCGATAGTTTGGTAAACAAATAAAATCAAGAGTGCAGCCTACCGAAGTGACCAGTGTTGTGGAGCTGTGCTGGGCTTCACCAAGGCTGATTTGCATTGACGTTCTCCTCCTTTCACCAATACATAAACAAAAATACGACCGTGTTAAAGGGCAACCTCTCTGTCTTCTCTCAATCTCTGCCATGTCGCACAGGTGCGACAAATTTACGTCATATAAATAAGACCAGCAAATGCGTAGGATGGATTTTCCTTTTCCTTTGTGGCAACAGAAAGAACAGGGTAATATAGGTTTTAAATGTAACGAAGTAAAAACTAAGTCAAACTAACGTGTTAGCTTACGAGATCCGTTACTCAAAATAATGATCAGATTACAGTAACGGCGTTCCAACGCTGATAGTAATAGCCATGTATGTAGGGACATTTCTACAGCCATGAAAGTAGCGAGGCATGTGATTACCAGTTGTACATCATTTATATTGTGTGCCTCCCCGTCTCTCTCATACACATTCATTGAGTCTCTTTCCACTTTTCTTTCAGATAAAGTTAGATTGTTAATGACTTTTTTAATTGCTTAATTACTTGTCAATTCATTGTGTCAACGTAAGGTCTGTGATGTCATTGACTTTATGGGCCCTATTTGGACGATCTATGGCACAGGACAACTCAAATTATGTCTGGGAGTGTTCCCCGCCAACTGCTACGGTGCTTTACGGCACACTGTGCTAAGTTGTATTAAGTCTCTGAATTAGTCATGGGTGTGTTTTGGGTTTTACATGAATTAAACCAATCAGAGTGTCTTCTCCCATTCCCTGTAAGAGAAGGTGCACTTAAAGCACTAGGACACTTTGTAGAGATTTGGGCTGTGTAGTTACTTGTCATGATGTAACTAGTCCAATGACGACATATATCGCTCCGTTGCGCTGCAGTTGATTAGAAATCAATAATTCAAATAGATCTTCATTGACTTCCATTGTACAGAGTTTTAGCACAAAAACAAATGCAAACAAAGCTGATTCTGACAATATACTGTATAACGCCAGAACACTCAGTACAGCGTTTGTTATTAATAAAGAAAATATCAACTTCATGTTCATTTAGCACATTTCTGTGGAAGATCTGGGCTGGCTCCGGATCTGCATCTTCAAAATGTAAAATCAACAGGTTGTTAAAAGTTTTCTTTAAAACAAATGTATATCATCTAAAAAAGTGACTTTGAGAGTTGTTTCATTGTACAATGGAAGTCAATGAGTCTGAGCTATTTTTGAATTATTAGTTTATAATCAACTGTGCAAGCTATCTCACCAATTAGACTAGCTACAACAAGAGGGAGCTGTGCGAGGCTGAAAAGCTGAGGATGTTTTAACTTTTAATCAAAAAATTACAAGAAAAACACGCACCAGGCGTGCCGAAAATGGTTTTGCACATTTACTTTTTATATTTTCATTATTTTTAATTGATGAAAAGTTGTGATTTTTTCTTTAATCTTTTGAAATAATATGTATCTTTTTTTTAATATATACTGTAGGAAACAGATATTCTGTAATGAGTGCTGCGTTGTGTACCCTGGTTGCGTAGGAACCTGTCTATAGAGACTGAGGACAATCTCACAGCTTTTGAAAAAAAAAAACTGCTAAGAAATGGGTGTGTTAACGGTTTGTCTAACCGCTGTGTTAGCGACCTTGAATTGAAGTCCCCAGTCAGATGTAGCCTATAGGTGGAGATCTCAGACGGACTGGCGACGTGAGATTATTGAGTGACAGGCACGTCCCAATTTACTAGTTAATAGTAGAGAGCCCATAAGCCTGACAGACAGGCGCCAAATGGCTAGTTTTGGACTCACAGCGCAGTAGCCCCTCAGAGGGACGATTGCACTGTGATTATTAATTCACAAAAATGACAGATGATTTGTATTAAGATCCTTACGGCCTGCAGTCAGCGTGCAGAAGAAATGTGACGCTGATCGGCCCGTGGTTTGCTGGCTTTGTTGCGGACAGTCACACAGACAGACACAGACACACAGGGGCGAATGCATGATCTTATTAGATAATAAGGCAGAGGGAGGAGCATGTACACTGTAGGTGTGGTCATAGTCTCATCGCGACTGGCACAATGGAATATCTACAAAGCTGTGTGCAGTCCCAACTCTTCGTACAGGGGTTGGCAGTGGTGTAAAGTAACTAAGTACATTTACTCAAGTACTGTACTTATAAATAAAGTCAAAGTACATTTTCAGTACTTTAACTTCTACTCCACTACATCTTAGAGGAAAATATTGTACTTTTACTCCACAACAATTATATGAAAACTTAGTTACTTTGTAGATTTTGATTATGATTACAAAACATACATTAACCACTTCAGCCCTATATATATTTCGGCCATTTGAAAATAGCAGATCTACAAGCTCACAATGCGCCGCGATGCGACACATGGTGAGCTTGTAGATCTGCTATTTTCAGATGATTTTTATACATTTGAAAACTTGTGAAATGGAACATTCTGCATATGACCCCATGAGTGCTTTTACTTTTGGTACTTTAAGTACATTTTGACACCAATTACTTTTGTACTTTTACTCAAGTCAATTTTGAATTCCGGACTTTTACTTGTAACAGACTATTTCTACATTGCAGTATTGATACTTTTACTTTTGAGTACTTTTTCCACCACTGGGGGTGGGAGGCGTTCCCAATGGTAGTGTTAAGCTCTCCTCGCATTCTCATCTCCACCACCACCTCCACACTGTCCAGTTTGACACCCACCACAGCTGGCCTTCCCACAGGCCACAGTATACTCTCAAGAAGGAGTTGAACTTTTGGAGCACTACGGAGCAAAGGCAAATGCTGCTGTGTCCTCTCCCGGTGCGATGTGTGCAGCCTGCCAGATAGAACCTTGTATTTTCTCTTTCTTGTTCTCTGACATCCCCCTCTCTGCAATTGGTCCAAATCATATTGGTCAGCCTGATCTAACAGAATTTAGTATACATTGCACAGACCCAGTGCACGTCATCCCGTGCATAGCCGCCTAGAAAACCCGAAAATCCGTGCATACGTACGGCGAGTCCCACGGTGGGCGTAACCGGTTGCAACCCGGAAGCAGAGCAGTCCCCACAACAAAATGTACGATTCTGTGCCTATCTGTATAGAACTCAAACGGCGCTGAGTAGGCTCAAGCAAACGTCGCAAAGTTCGGGACGGCAACTCGTTCGCTTTAGCTCACTCGGTGGTCCCTCACGTGGCTCCAGTTCGCTTGACTGTGTGCGCCTCCGAAATGGTTTAGTCAATGGAGGAGATGCGAGACGGCTATGCACGGAATGACACTCCGTGCAATGTATACTAAGTTGTGTGAGATGGGGTTGGGTTGGGTATGTTATGAGGGTGGCCAGGGTTTCATTAATTTATTTGACCACATAAATTAATTGTTACCATAGTTATATGAGAAATTTAATACAGGTCTATGTCTGTGCCTCGAGATGATGACAAACTGATGTATTTGCTCTACAGGAGTTTTTTTTTCTCCTTGACCTCATGTATTATTTTACAGTAAGCTCTTGTGTCGTGTTGTGTTGTGTTGTGTTGTGTTGTGTTGTGTTGTGTTGTGTTGTGTTGTGTTGTGTTGTGTTGTGTTGTGTAGGATGTCAGTATATAGTGAAGGATGAATGATGAAGGATTAATGAAGGAATTAACAGCCCACATGCAAGAACTCTTATTATTCTTTATGTTTTCATTTGGCCATTAGCTTCTACGAAGTGGCCACTAATCTTCTTCTGGGTGCCTCAAGAACAACAACAGTAAAAACAAAGATGAATTGATATCACATGTATCATTAAAACAACAAAAGCAAAACAAGCCCTATAAACAAAAGATCAGAACATGTATTAAATTACTCTAAACAAACAGTGGAGCAGCGCAGGAGAAATGGAGCAGAAACTCCTTTTCCTCACAGGAATGCGAGTACAGTATGAGATCACAATTCATAGTTTCATTGGCACTTGGTTTTATGTCTATCCCAATTTAACGGCCATTGCACAAGACAGAGCTGGTGGTTTTCCATGGACACAACCCAAGAGGAACCTCAGAGAACCCAGTGGAGAAAGACCTGGAACTGGAATTAAGACTGGCAGGATCACATCCATTGTAAAGGAAACCAGAGCCCTTTTGCTCTGGTGGATACAAGTAAACTGGCCTGGACTGTATTTGGATTCATTATTTTTCTTATCCTGGATGTGGAGACAGGATTTATGGGGTTTCCCTCTATCGACTAATGCAAGCTCATGCATTGGAATAAGGACACACACTCTCTCACTCTCTAATGTATGGTTTGTGTGTGTGTGTGTGTGTGTGTGTGTGTGTGTGTGTGTGTGTGTGTGTGTGTGTGCGTGTGTGCGTGCGTGCGTGCGTGCGTGCGTGCGTGCGTGCGTGCGTGCGTGCGTGTGTGAGAGAGAGAGGGAGATATTTCAGAAAGTGCTATTCATTTTGTCATGTCATCACGCTTCATCTGTGAGCCTGGTGACCTTGAGAGGCCTTTGTAGATGAATAAAAATGATTTGTTCGGCCCTTTCCTCTTTTTCCAGCTTTTTGGTGTCCACACGTACAGTATATCAGTCCATCATTAGGAATCTCTATGTGGGATTGCGAGAAATACCTCGGGCAGCTCACCACAGTCATCACCTAGTCTATACCTGCGTGCCCATTTGTGTCAGCTGGTTGCTCAGTCGGAAGAGACCGCAAGGTTCAGGGTTTGATCCAGGGGTCATCACCATGCTTTCAGGTGGTGGACATTTTGGTCAAAATTCTATTTTTACAAAATGAGTGGACAATAACAATACCAGAAACACATAAAGAGCTAGCCCTGAATAACCATAACAGGTCTGTAACTCTGAGAGTGTACAAATGGAACCAAATGGACCCTTACGGGTCCATTTGGTTCCATTTGTACACTCTCACAGTTGGTGGTCCTTGCAAATAAAACATTTTAGAACCATAGTACTGGTAGGACTCCTAATGTGCCATATATAGTGTCATAGTAAATCAGAGTCATGCATTTTCTGAAGAAAACCTGGAGACTCAGTAATTGGTTGTTATGATCAAAATAAGAACATTATAATGGTGTGCAAATCAATTTGCCACGGACAAGACCAAGTCTTTGCCACGGACACGTTTGTCTGTGTACGGACATATTGATGACCCCTGGTTTGATCCTGGGCACCGTCAACTCAGCATCTGAGTATAGCACGGCTACTGAGTGGTGTGGTAAGTACTGGGAGCTGATGGTAGTGCTGTGCTCCTCATCAGCAATCCATCTCCCATGGGGTCTAGCTCATTGAAACCGTTCTCGGCTGACACCGACAAACCACTCCAAACCTACCAACTCTCGATCTATTTTTTCCCTGGATACAGTTCTACATTGATATGATATGATCCCTTCAACAATGGTAGCACCGCCATCTGTTGTATTTGAACCCGTCAACCTCTTCCATTTCTCATCAGCTAAATATATAAAATCGCTTGACTTACTTAGGCCTTTAAATTCCCTGAGGAACATAGGCCATCAATGAAATTCCTCCATTCTCTCCGGTCTCGTGCCCTCCGATCCAGTTGTTGCCATGACAGCCCCTGCGCCTTCGTCTCCAGTTCTGTGGTCCTTCTCCAGGTGTCTCTCTAGGCCTTCCTCTCTTCCTCCTGCCTGGCGGGTTCCATGTTAGAGCATGTTTTGTTCTTGAACTATTTGGTATTCTGTGTGTGTGTCCAGTTCCATTTCCTCCTCCTGATTTGGGTGTCTATCGTTTCCTGCTTTGTGAGGTCCCACAAGTTGGCATTGGAGATGGTGTTGGGCCAGTAGATTCCTAGGAGGCGTTGGAGGCAGCGGTTGAGGAATGTCTGTAGTTTTTTGAGTATGTTGGTGGTTATCTTCCAGGTTTCTGAACTGTAGAGTAGGGTGGATTTGACATTAAAGTTGAAGATTTGCAGTTTGGTCTTGCGTGCTGTATTTTTTGCTTTCCATTTTTTTGGGAGATGAATGGAGATTGAATATTGTCCTTGCTTTTCCTATTCTGGCACTGACATCCTCATCCGTTCCTCCGTCCACGGTAATTATGCTTCCAAGGTACAGTATGTAAAACTGTCTACCTCGTCTAGTTGGTTTTGGTCCATGATTATTGGGGAGTTGTTCTTATCGTTAATTAGCATTATTTTGGTTTTTGATGAGTTGATTTTGAGCCGGAGTAAAGCAGGTTTCTAGTTTGGGTGATTTCCCCTGGATCTGTGTGTATGTGCTAGGAGTGCTAAATCATCAGCAAAGTCTAGGTCTTCTGATGTTCAGTCAGGCTCCACTGTATACCGGTTCGGCTATCGCTCGTTGCTTGCTTCATGGTCCAGTCTGTGCAGAGGAGGCAGAAAAAGGGCGAGAGCAAGCATATCTGCCGTACCCCAGTCAGGACCTCAAAAGCCTCTGATAGGCAACCTTCATGGAGGACACGACATTGCATTCCCTGGTACTGTAGGTGTTCTTTGAAGATGTTCATTAACTTTGCCGGGATGCATAGTGCGCCATCAGTTTCCACAGCATCTCGATCCACACTGTCAAATGCCTTTTCAAAATCTATAAAATTGACATAAACAGGAGAGTTTCATTCAATCGACTGCTCAAAAAAAATCGCTTGAGGACTGTTTCTTTTTTCTTTCCCTTTCTCTTTTCAGCCCCAAGTTGTACTTCAGTACAACCTGAAAAGCTTTGAGCTACCCATTTAGCTAGCTAGAGAACGCACCACGGGTGATGTGTGAAAAAAGACATGAAGATAGCCCCATGTCCAGTGCCCATTGAGCCCCCTCCGGTTCTATCAATAATTCAAAAAGACAAAGTGTTTGATACATGGGAGTAAATGCAGCTTGCTTTTCTCCCCGTGTCAATATTTTGATAGTGAGTGTGAAGGCCAGGGGGACTCTGCTGTGTAAAGTGTTCTTTCATGTTGTGTTAAGTGAATACTACACTATCTTTCACCCTACCCCTCTCTCTCTTTGCCCCCTTTTACATGTTGTGCCGTTTTCCGCCTCGCTGTTCTGTAAAAAGTATGGACACAGAATGTTGAGGCATTCTTGTTTTGCCATTAAGCTGGCAGCGAAGGGAGTCATAGAGCTCAGATTCAGATTCACTTTTATTGTCACTTAGATGCACAGGTACATACATGTGAAAAACTTATGCTCGGAAGCTCCAATAATAAAACAATAAAACATGATAAAACAACCTAAAACGCTCATAAGCAATAAATAAACAAACACAGGCAAATCAGTTTAAGGAAAGTGCATAGTGCAGAGTACAGTTATTGCACATTTCATTTTCCACTGTCATTTAACAGCCTGATGGCCTGTGGGAAGAAACTGTTCCTCAGCCTGCTGGTACGTGCTGAGAGGATCTTGTATCCCTTTACCCTTCTTGATTTGAGTGGGGAAAATAGTATTTTATGGCGGTGGGTGGGGTCTTTAATGATCCTCAGTGATTTATTTAGGCAGCGCTGGGTGTAGAGGTCCTCCATACTGGGCAGCTCACACCCGGTGATTTTCTCTGCAGTGCGAACAACCCTCCTCAGCGCCTTTCGGTTTCTGTCCGTGCAACTGCCATACCAGGATGTAAAGCTGCTTGTTAGGAGGCTCTCAATTGTGCCTCTGTAGAAGTCCCTGATGGTGTTGGGTCTCAGGCCGAATTGCTTCAGGCGCCTGAGCCCGTACAGGCGCTGTTGGGCCTTTTTTACGACTGCGGTAACATGGCAGTCCCAGGTCAGGTCCTTCTCAATATTCACTCCCAGATACTTAAAGGTGTCCACCCTCTCCACCGCTGAGCCATTGATGTGAACTGGTTGGAGCTCATCCTTCTTCTTTCTGTAGTCCACCACAATCTCCTTTGTTTTCTTAACATTTAGAGAGAGGTGATTGTCCATGCACCACTGCTCCAAGGTGGCCACCTCCTCCCTGTAGGCCGACTCGTCGCCGCCGGAAATCAGACCCACCACTGCTGTGTCGTCAGCAAACTTCACGACATGGTTTGATGTCTGTGTCGCTACGCAGTCATAGGTGTACAGGGAGTATAGGAGAGGGCTGAGGACACAGCCCTGTGGTGCCCCTATACTGAGACTCAGTGTGGAGGAGGTCCGACCAGCCACTCTCACCGACTGGGGGCGGTCCGTCAGGAAGTCCAGTATCCAGTCGCACAGTGATGTATTCAGGCCCAGGTCCCGGAGCTTGCCATCTAGCCTGGAGGGCACTATGGTGTTAAATGCGGAGCTGTAGTCCACAAACAGCATCCTCACGTAGGTGCCCCTGCCCTCTAGGTGGGAGAGGGCCGTGTGGAGGACGTGGGCGATGGCATCTTCTGTGCTCCTGTTGGTTCGATATGCGAACTGCAAGGGGTCGAGGGTGGGGGGAAGCATGGGGCATATGAGTCCTTTAACCAGGCTCTCAAAGCACTTACTAACTATGGGAGTAAGGGCTATGGGGCGCCAGTCATTTAGGCTGGTCACCTTCTGCTGCTTGGGAATGGGAATGATGATGCTGGTTTTAAAGCAGGTGGGGACAGAGCTGAGGGAGAGGGACTGGTTGAAAATGTCAGTGAATACCTCCGCCAACTGGTAAGCACAAGCCTTCAGGACACGTCCCGGGATGCCATCTGGACCAGCCGCCTTCCGCGGGTTGATCCGCTTGAAAGAGCGGTAGACATCAGCCCTGTTGATGGAGAGTGGGCAGTCCTGGTCAGCATCGGAGGTGGAGTGGGGGCGTGGAGATATTCCAGAAGGAGGGGTCTGCTCCCCCCTCCCCATACCAGTAGGGGGGGGTTGCGGAGGTGGGTGCTCACCAGTAGGGTTCGGGGAGGAAGAGGAGCCAACTGTGCCAGAGGGTCTAGCAGAGGGGTCAAACCTGGCAGAGAAGGTGTTGAAGTCATCTGGAAAGGTGGGAGCTGAATCGACATCTGTGTAAAAGACAAAGGGGTCTGACGTCTAAGAGCACCTTTCTGCCTTGAACAGGGAGCCTTGAACGGCTTTGTGTGTCTCCTCAATTCATCCTCCGACCTATTTCTGATTGGACAGATCTGACACACACACACACACACACACGCACGCGCACGCGCGCACGCACGCACGCACGCACGCACGCACGCACGCACGCACGCACACACACACACACACACACACACACACACACACACACACACACACACAGTCTATGTTCAAGAACATATACATGAGAATATTAAGGATAGATAGAAAGAGATATAATTGAAAGATATAAGATAACAAAAGAGGTTGTGGCCTCTCCCATACATGCGTCATCTCCACGCAATACACAATTTACAACATAGCCTACTGGTAGGCATTTAGCAGATGCTGTTATCCAGAGCATGAGAAATCACTCTCTGTCTTGGCAAATATACCCCCATCCACACACACACACACACACACACACACACACACACACACACACACACACACACACACACACACACACACACACACACACACACACACACACACACACACACACACAGGTCTGTCTTTTGCTTAACCGCCCCCGCCGTCTGATCTTACAGTGATCTTACAAGATTTAAATCAATTACCCTAAATAAATAGACCTAATAGATCTAAGTAAACAATACATAAGAGTCTGTACTTTGTGAAATCAATGCATGTGCTATCATAAATGTTATGTTTGGAGTAGAGAGAGAAAGAGTGAGCGAACAAGAGAAAGGGAGAGTGAAATTACATGATGAATGAATGCTTTAACACCTGAGCTTCTGCTACGTCATCAGTTCATTTTGTGTTGATATTATGTGCGATTCATTTTTGTTCTTTCCCCTTCTAGCTGTGCCATGGGTTGGTTCCCACAGTGTCAGTGTGCTTGCAACCAGTTCCCGATGCCTAACACAATGCCTAGCCAGCCTCATCCTTCTCTCCCTGACCGTGTCCGTGACCCACGGGCAGGCCTCCATAGAGGTCCCCGATTCTGATGTGGTCCACCCATGTGCCATTCGTAGCATTCATGTGGGAGTGTGAGAGGGATGTGAGAGTCCACCATGTCTCTGCCTTGTATAGCAAACAGTACTGGCTCTACTGTAACCATGAACAGCCGCCTCTTGAGGTCATCTCCCATCTCAGATTTGCACTTTCCTCATCCCATACAAGTGGCCTCCGGACCTTCATACCCTGTTCCATTGAGGCAGTAGTAGTCCCCTTCATTTCTCTGAGAGACTAGGACAATGTCATCTCCATATAGTCGAGTTCTGTGATCGTGATGGGATGTACTCACTTAATTTGTCTCGGGACCAGCGTGAACCCCAGTGTCTCTTCCCTTTAGGCTACAGATGAGAATGTATAGAATGTACTGAGTATTGCTGTCATGTTAAGTAGCATAGTGTAACCCTAGACACTGACCCTGTTGTTTGGTCGGCAGCTTTGTTTGGTCCTGTGTAAAAAAAGCAAAGCTGTCATTAATGACTGATCTTCTTTACGACACTATTGCGGGTCCTGTGGATGATCAGGGCTCATATATCTCTCTCTCTTCCTTCCCCTTTCTATAACCATTGGACCACTTTCGGGTACAGTTCCAGTTCTTACTGACTTTTGTAACGGAAGATCTTGCTGGCTGATAAAATACATTTGTGCTGTTCAAATGGAAAAAGAAAGTGGCCCTCCAAAATAAAAGTCGCAAGACATGTAGAGCTCAGTTAACCATTTTCTTTAAAGGGACTACACCATGAATTTAAGAATAATAATAATATTTAATATCATATTGTTTATATCCCTCAAACGTTTTTCAAAAGGTTTGAGCCTAAATCAAGCCTCAGATATACTCATTCCAACTAACTTCTCTCTAGCTTATAAAGCACTTTCACCTGCAATACCACATTATCCTGTTTGGCACGGGTGCTATTGAGCCAGTTTGTATGCATGTTATCTGATCTCCTGGTTCTGAAAAAGTAAAAATAATAATAATAATAATAATAATAATAATAATAATAATAATAATAATAATTAAAAAAAAAATATATATATATATATATATATATATATATATATATTTATTTATTTTTAAACTGAAAAACGGGAGGGATTGTACCCTGACGTGACGTCACAGGGACCAAATCAGTTTGGCCTGTTTTGAGACCAATTTACAGAAAACCCCAGATCTGCTGTGAAAGCCTGAGTGTTCAAACTGGGGTATTTTTGGGGATAGAAGAGCGGTAGGGGAGACCAAAAACACACAAAAAAGAAGAAAAAGTTATAATTCATGGTGTAGTCTCTTTAATCTGATGTGTTTTGGTGTGTGGCCTTCATCAGAGAAGGTGAGATTTTGTGCTGATGTTTTCTATCTCCCTCCTCCACATCTCACACTTTCTGTCAAATAGGACCAAAGTGAAGGTCATTACTGTTTCGAAAACGGATAATGAAAGGGATGCAGAGCTAAGCATACAAATGAGTGTTTCAGATTGTAAATGACCCAGTGGGAATTATGTTTATTAATGCTGCCATCATCAACTCTATGTTGTGATGTTTCTGCTGAGCATCATAGCCAAAGGAAATGTTCTTTAATTTTCCCATCACAGTCACAATTATTGGACCATGATGTAAATAAATTAACACATCTAGTCAACCATGAAGATAAATATATATTATAGATATTGATTCAAACGTGTCTAGACTTTTGTAAGTGTTGTAAGTGTAAGTTTTGAGCATAATGCCAGTGTACTTATGGTGTCCCCAGATTACAGTATGACAGGGTCAATTTATTTTTGGCCCAACTCGCCCCTCCCGACATTTGCAGGGGCTTCCAAGCTGGTCTGAACCGATTATGTGCCCAAAATGTATCTTAACCCATTAAGACCTGGAACTGTGTCATTTTACCGAGTGCCGTGCTACGAGCTTGTAGATCTGCTATTTTTGAAAAATCGTGAAAATGTGTGCAAATCTTTGAATATATATATTTTTAAAGCGATTTTTTTTTAACTCAAATCTTTGCTTCTGGGGGGTCCCTGGAACACAATATTTTGATGGGGGTCCTCGGCCAAATACATATAATTTTGGGGGTCCTTGACATGAAAAAGATTGAGCACCACTGAGATAGAAACATACGTTTTTCAGAATACTGTTGAGATTTAGGAGACATGTAGAATCGGCTTCAGGTCCAGAAGGAGCGAGTGCATTTTGCGGCAGCGGAAGCTTCCGCGGAACTGCCGCGGAACTGCCGGTGGAGGAGCGACAGCTGCCGGCAGTGACTGCCGGCGGTGGAGCGGAACTGCCGCGGAACTGCCGGTGGAGGAGCGGCAGCTGCCGGCAGTGACTGCCGGCGGTGGAGCGGCAGCTGCCGGCGGAGCAGCGGAACTGCTGCGGAACTGCCGGTGGAGGAGCGGCAGTCAACTTATTTTTTCCGCCGATAAAGTATAGTTTTGGACCATGACGGAGGCGCGCCGACTCAGCAGACCTTGAGGCCAAGGAGTCGCGCCCGAGCGCCTC
The DNA here is from genome assembly GCF_963280865.1 of Gymnoscopelus braueri. NCBI lineage: Eukaryota > Metazoa > Chordata > Actinopteri > Myctophiformes > Myctophidae > Gymnoscopelus > Gymnoscopelus braueri. Next base: position 32,638,502 of record NC_137604.1, on the reverse strand, counting down.
CAGGCGCGAGTGCCCGCGACGACCGGCCGATGGTCTGCTAGTCGACTAAGCGCCGTCCGAGTTATGTACCGATAGGCACACAATCGTAAATAATATTGGTGGGGACTGCGTTACACAAACGCAGCACACTCCCAAAGCTGGCGCCGCCGGCAGCTCCGCGGCAGCTGCCGCTGCCGGAAAATGCACTCGCTGTCCCTCTTCAGGTCTCAATGGGTTAATCCCCCCCCCCCCCCCCCCCCGATCAGCTAGGGGTCAGCCTGGTTTTAGACTCATGAATATCAAATGTGTTATTTACAAATTTAAATCCTGTAGGGGGAACGGCGATGGAATCTGGAACAGAAACCCACACAAACCAAAGAGAGCCGAGCTGACAGGTCTGGAACAGAACAATCTCTGCTGTCTCTCTCTCTCGAGTCAGGTGGACAATAGCAATGGAAGATAAAGTAGCCTTGTAGAATTATGGCAACACACACACAAGTCAGTCATTTTTAAATATTAAAAATGACTGACTGTATTTTTTTACAGTTTCTGTACCCCTTCACCAGGAGACAATAACGCTCTACTGGTCACATCAGCTTCTGTTTCAAATAAACACACAATGCAAGACTGAGGCATAATTAACTATGTACTCCATTGTTCTGGACTTGCAGATTAGGCATTTAATGGTGCAGAGCTGTGTGCACACAGAACAAATGTCACAAGCTTTGTCCAACTGTCCACCTCCATGTTTATTGTGCTCTTAAATCATGCTGGATTACACATTAACTACTTTCAACCGAGCGTCCCTATGTTGGGCAATTTTCTAAAATCTTCAAAAATAGCTATGGCTGATCTCTAACTAATCCATCGCAATATGCGACACCGTCATTAGACAAAGTTTTAGCATTGGGCTTGTGCGACGCTCCGCCTTGTGTGTGTTCCTGTGACAGAGAGACGGAAAATCTGCCTGAAATCTGTTGTTCCTGTATGTGTGAGGGGATCTCACACGTTTTCCAATCGGTAAGGATTTGAAAGCTCCTCTAGCCCATTTAGACCGAGAAAGAATTTGTGTCATTTTTAGATGTCTTTGGCTATTCAAAAATATCAGATCTACAAGCTTGTACATGAGCTTGTAGATCTGCTTTTTTTTTTTTTTTTGAAAAATCGTGGAAAATGTGTGCAAATCTTTCAATATATATATTTTTAAAGCAAACATTTGTAACTCAAATCTTTGCTTCTGGGGATTCTAAATGTCTTCTAAATTGTTCCAGGGACCCCCAGAAGTTGTAACAGGGTGTTAAAAATGTTCGCTTAAAAACTATATATATATATATATATATATATAGAGAGAGAGAGAGAGAGAGAGAGAGAGAGAGAGAGAGAGAGAGAGAGAGAGAGAGAGAGAGAGAGAGAGAGAGATTTGCCAAAAAAAAAACTATTTTTCAAAAATAGTAGATCTACAAGAGCTTGTATGAGCTTGTATATATGAGGCGCAGTTTACGGAGCTAGTTCAGGCCAGGCAACTCAAGGGATTGGGGCAACCGATCAGGTGACTAGTCACATGCACTTTCCTCCTGATCGGGTGGTTATAGGTACTGCGTTGTTACCTGCTCACTCTGGCTGCCCTGTCTTGCTGAGCTGACGTGTGTCGCTACTACTGCTGCTGCTGCTGTTTGCTGAGATCCTGCTACCGCGTTCGCTGCTTACCTGCTGCCGCCCATGAAGTCATATAAACTCATCTCCTGGTCGTTCGTACTCCTCGCCATGTCCTCCTCCTCCACGGACACGGGGAGCGGGTCCCCCGGCCAAAGAGTAGTTCCCGGCTGGTAGTCCAAAAACAGCTGGGTATCTACGTATGCTGCTGACCATGAATAGTCTCATATTGTTCTCGTAGGTGGTCATTCGGCGTCGTTGTTCCTTGGTTGATGGTTGTAATCATAGCTACTCAGCTGTGTGCTGTTCTAATCGTGGCATTATTTTTTTACTTAAGTAAAAAACTAAATTAAATTATGGCTAAATCGCTTGCTAAACGCTCAGCTCAAAAGCAGTAGCGTTCGTCATTGATCGATATCAGTATGGTCAACTAGAGAGTGTAGAAATAGAGTAACGACACGCTTGATTCCGCCGCAAAACGGGCTATAGTTCCAAACATTGGGACCGCCTCATTGAGTTAAACGGAGCACTTCCGCATTCCGGGCTATAGTTCCAAACATTGGGACTGCCTCATTGAGTTAGACGGAGCACTTCCGCATTCCATTCTTACAATGGGAGTCGACGCTAGTGTCAGAACTCTCTCTATGGCACTGGGTTGACGGTAATTCACCAACAGTGTTGCTTAAGTTGCTATGTTTTCTTTGGGGTTCTTTTATGGTCCCCAGTTTAGCGTGTATTTGTGCAAAGTAGTTCACTTTATCTCAAGATTGGGTTTCTAGACTGGTTGCTTGCTTCTCTCTCAAGAGATGACGTCACCGATCTATCGTTCACAGAGGAACGGATCCGTGCTGATATGGCTGGTAAGTGCTACTGCCTTGGTAGAGAGAGCGGGCATGGCTTCACTTTGGGATTTGCTTTGCTTGTTCTGGCTCTATGTTCAGATTAATCTTTATGTACTGGTTAAAACACGGATATGCTCAGTTGGCTGCATCTTGCTTAATTTATAGTTTAATGTATCATGGTAGTTCAGTGGCTTTAGACGGTTCTCTTATTCTGAAGAGCTCGTCCACCGGATGTTGTTTGAGGCTTATAATTGATGACCGAACACTTCTCTACCCATGAGAAGGAGAGATGGGAAGCTAACTCGTGAGTAGCGTTCAAGAAGTAGTTGTTTATGCTGCTAGAATTCATTGAAATTGATTTAGCATTTATCTATAGGAGGTTCTGTTTTGGCGTAGGGCTGGAACTATTACGTTATGGGATAAAGGGATAAGTTTTGTTCCGTAGTCATGCTGTCTGACTCTATGATTGGTTGACTTTTCTGGTGTAACCTGGGAATTGTAGTCTCTGCTCAAGCCTCCGGCGTCAGATCAGTGGTTATGATACAGGCAGAGAGATTTTATTCACGTGCCAATCGTGGCATAAGCTATATTTATTATTTTATGTAGTCTGCGTGGTAAAATAAATTTCAATCAGGCTGGATGGCATAAGATGTTGTTAAGTAATCTCAGTAAGCCACAGCAACTAAAGCATTATATTGATAAAATTATTATACGTTATGAACTTGCTTGTGACTTGCAAATATGAGTTAAACAGCAATAATACTAAGTATCACAGCGTAGGATTAATAAATGTGCAAGTCTAGTTGGTGTTAAATATCATAGGTTACGGGTCCGTTCGGATTCCAATCATCATTTAGCAGTATCTTTATCAGAAGGCTGCGAGCATGTTGTAAGGATGTGCATAGATCATTCTATGCTTAAAGCAGTCTGTAGTTGTGCAGACTGGCATTATATTGCGTTAATTTTATTTATGGTGCTGATGGTGGCTATAGTTTATCTCTCGTGTAGCAATGTCTGGCATCTATTTGCAGAGTAGGAAAATGGCACCAGACGTTGTCAATTCATGAAGCAGTTCAATTGCTCTAATATGTGGTGGAGGTAAAGTAGGCCGTTCATATTACGATGAAATAAACAAATGAACTTGCAGTGCAGATTAGGCGTTATTGGTTGCATTCTATCGTTGCTTATGCTCTTGTATTGCTAAATTACACTTGTTAAGGATCAGGATGAGCTAAAGGGATTCTCATTTGCTGCATACACTTGGATAAGAGATGGTAGAGACGTTGTAGCACAGGCTAACACAGTACGTTTGCTTCTTTGTGGAAGCTTTAGATTGTCGTAGCACAGGTTAGCACAGATGTTTGCTTATGTGGAAACTTTAGATTGTTTGTAGCACAGGCTAGCTCAGCATGTTTGCTTCTATGTGGAAGATTAGAGTGTTGTAGCACAGGCTAGCACAGCATGTTTTGCCAACGTGGAGGCCGAATTGTTAGCACAAGCTATCTCAGCATGCCTTGCTACGTGGATAGCTCTGGATTGTTTGTAGCACAGGCTAGCATAGCATGGTTTGCTTCCCACGTGGAAGCTCGAATTGTCTTAGCACAAGCTATCTCAGCAGGTTCGCTACGTGGATAGCTCTGGATTGTTTGTAGCACAGGCTAGCATAGCATGGTTTGCTTCCCACGTGGAAGCTCGAATTGTCTTAGCACAAGCTATCTCAGCAGGCTCGCTACGTGGATAGCTCCGGATTGTTTGTAACACAGGCTAGCATAGCATGGTTGCTTCCCACGCGGAAGCTTGGATTGTTCGTAGCAAAAGCTAATTCAGCATGTTTGCTTCTCATGTGGAAGCTTGGATTGTTGGTAGCACAAGCTAAACACAGCAAGTTTTGCTTCCCATGCGTAAAGCTATCAAATTGGTTGTAGCACAAGCTAATCTCAGCATGCTTACTTATGTAGATAGCTCTGGATTGTCGTAGCACAAGCTAAACACTGCATGCTTGCTTCCATGTGGGAGGTACATGGTATATAAAAAAATTGGCTGCCAAGTGATGTTGTCATGTTATGAGCATCAAGATTACAGAAGTAAAGTTATTGCAACAGGATAGATAGTGGGGCTTCAGTAGAGTCAAGATATCAGTCATTTGTCCATGATTGGCTGGTGCGCATCGATTAAATAAAATAAAATATATATATTTCGCCGCGACATATCTCGCAGGACGGATAAAAGAGGGACTCCGATCCTGGCTGCTCCTGTTATCAATAGTTACACTATGTTGATGGGCTTTGCTTGTCTCATGCTCATCAAAAGCTGGGTGACTGGAAGTATTTGTCCCCGTATAAGAGGCGCTGCGGTATCCGCCAGAGTGGGATGCTCACGGCATATTTAGCACCACATCACGGTGTGTTCATCACTGGTGACGAGTGTTGCAGTGCAACCAGCAGCTTGCGGTGTGCGACTGACTGTGTCAGGATTGAGGCCACACTCGTGCATTGACGTGCAGCATGCGTCCCCACTCATCCACAGTGAAGCACGCACGCTTCACCGTGGATGTGTGAGTGGCTTCAGGAAGTAAATTCCTGTCCCAGCGGTCTATAACGGCGTCATCTCGTCCAGGGTGGCTTATCATGGTAATTGCAAGAATAATTCTGCTTCTGGTTCTAGATTCCAGGTTGAGCTACCTACGCTCTTGGCGGCACTGTGAGCTCTCAAGGCAGCGTGAGAGAGCTGCTTGAGATGTGGGCTTGTCAATGTTCTCAGCACTATGCTGCATCATCTACTGTGCTTGAGATGTGGGCTTCTCAATGTCTTCTCGGCACCTATGCTGCATCATCTACTGAGCTGCCTAGCCTTGCTGCTAAACTCTGCTAAATCAATTCTGCCAACCTCTGGCGTCTGGCTCTATTGGGCCGATCCAGACTTGCAACAGATGGCATTTCGTGCTAAATCTATTAGGCTATGGATGGAGAGGGATATCGGCGTTAGTTAATATTATTCACATGTCTAATAATCTGCGTCAAGCTCTGCAAGCTATAATTTAAGCTTGTATACCGTATTCTTTCTGCATCAACTGCAATGAGGCTAATTGCTAATATGCGCCACAAGGCGCTTAACCAATTTAGACCGAGGCCGATCTAAAATCGCCTTCTAAATCCTCACTAAGTTCTGGAAAAATTCAAATAGTTATTCAAAAATATAAAATGCATGTTGCTATACGGTAACTGGCAACATGAACCCAAAATGGGTTAAACTGGTCATAGGATGGCCGGGCTAATCCAGAATTGCAATAACATTGTGTTTGTCTCTCCATCTGTAGGCCTAAACTTGAACTGGTTCACTGCAAGCTGCGAGAGATCGGCTCAAGCTGCGGGCTTTCTCCAACCTCCGTATTGATGCAGCTACATCTACAGCGCTGCTTGTCTATGCTTTTCTTAAATCTCTGGGGCAATGGTCCTCAGGAGCTTACGTAGATATCGGTTAAGGATTACATTCTGCAGGCTAAAAGCTCTGAGTAAGAGTGCTCACGCTGTTCCATTGCTAATTCAATAAATGCTGCTTGCGCATTATTGACGTTAAATTACAACTCGGGTGGATTGCTGGGGATTTAGTTTAGTGGTGATGTCATGGTGCTAAAAAAATGTTGGTTATTCCTATAGCGCTAAAAATGTTGTTTTTCTATGGCTATGTAGTCAGGCTAATCATATCAAGCTCAGTCTTTAGTAAATTGCTGCTAAGGTATAGTTGGGTACTGATTCAGATGTTAAGTAAAGATAGCACGTCTTTACACACATAGTCAGTACATTTTATTTATTATGGATGATAAACAATAGTTATCATTCATCATAGGATGACTCATTTATATATATATATGTGTATATATATAGCAGATTTCTTTGAAAAAGAAATAAATATAGAATGTCCTCTTCGAATCCGATTTGGTGCGGCGCAGCTGTGGACACCATATTAGGATATTGTCTAGGACTCCTGAATTCAGGGATCTTCAAGTACCTGGATTCATCAGGCTTGTTGAACACATGGTGCATGCTGCATTTGTTTAGCTAAACTTAAAGGTTAAAAGTTGAGGAACATTATCATGTTAGTAAGAAACAAGTTCATGGAGCTCCACCATTCTCACAGATGGTTGGTCTGGCGTCAGGCCCTGTGCTCCCATGCCGTTTTGGGGGTCTCTGCTGTGTTGGGGGTTTAATTCATTCCCTGTAAATGCTAATTGGCATGTAACATTCATTAAAATGTTATCCTTACAGGGAATGAATGGATTCAGAGGCCTGACGCCAAACTATGCTTCCTCTTGTTTTCTATACCATGCTCAAGCTTGCAAATATATATTGCTAATAAATATATATTCTAATCCAATCTAAGAGTTGTCTGACTGAAATGAGGCGCAGTTTACGGAGCTAGTTCAGGCCAGGCAACTCAAGGGATTGGGGCAACCGATCAGGTGACTAGTCACATGCACTTTCCTCCTGATCGGGTGGTTATAGGTACTGCGTTGTTACCTGCTCACTCTGGCTGCCCTGTCTTGCTGAGCTGACGTGTGTCGCTACTACTGCTGCTGCTGCTGTTTGCTGAGATCCTGCTACCGCGTTCGCTGCTTACCTGCTGCCGCCCATGAAGTCATCCCACCCGCCTCCCCGGCATCCACCTGTAGGCTCTGTTTCTAGATCCCTTTGGGGGTTTAATTCATTCCCTGTAAATGCTAATTGGCATGTAACATTCATTAAAATGTTATCCTTACAGGGAATGAATGGATTCAGAGGCCTGACGCCAAACTATGCTTCCTCTTGTTTTCTATACCATGCTCAAGCTTGCAAATATATATTGCTAATAAATATATATTCTAATCCAATCTAAGAGTTGTCTGACTGAACTGCTATTTTTGAATAGCCAAATAAATCTTAAAATGACACGGATGCGTTCCCAGTCTTAAAGGGCTAGTGTGCACCAAGCCCGACTGGGAGGCTGACATGAGGGAAGATCCATATATAGGTTGGACAATGCATCTAATCACTTAACTTGCCTCCACCAAAAGCATTGTTGTTGTTGTGTACAACAATGCCACACAGCGCGCCCATCATCTGCATGCATTGCCAATGCCAAAAGAGGAGGGAGCCACACAAACACTCTGTTAATTATGCCATGAAGTTTCTCCCTGATGCCCTAGTTATTCTGACTTTCCAACTGGGGAGGGGAGGACCGCGGTGGAGTCTTTGGGGACAGTCGAGCTCCCTGAAGTGGGAAAGGAGAGGACAGAAGATGTCCCTGGTGGCACCGGGAAGGACTGCGTCTGTGCTCTCAGGGGGGAGCAATTTGGTATCTTGTTTTCTCTCTCTTTCTCTTCCCCCGTCTCTCTCTCTTTCTCTTCTCTTTCTAATGGAAGAAAAGAAAACACGACACAACGACAACATCTCAGGAGCCCTTTTGTTTTTCTGGGAACAAAGCAAGCTCTATATAAATAAATATCACTGGGAATAAAGCCATCACACACGCTATTAGTGGTCTGCGGGCTGTCATCATCGTTTTCTTCTCCCTTTTTGTCCACCCCCTGGTGGTTAATCGCTTTGGTTTCAAAGTAAATTAACATCTGGAAAGAACAGCACATCTTTTCCTATTAGATTTCCTTTAGGGCAGGCAGGACTTATCTGACAAAACAAGTGTCTCGAGTTACTTATTTTTTCTCCCGGAGTTATTGTGAGGCACATGTTTGACTTGCTTCCAAGATCAAGCAAACCGGCATCCATTATTATATTAAATGGATTTGATTACAGTCCTGTGTTTGGTTACCTATGTTTCATATATTGGTGCCAATTGGGGATTCCCAATTACATCTCTGGGCTATTACATTAGTGACTGAATGATTTCAGGTTATTATACCAACCCATGTTTGACCTCTATTGGATCAGAATACACAAGGTCTAACACTGAATATGAATATAAATAGAGTGTATATTATTATTTTTATGTTTTAACCACATGAATCCCATCATCCCTATTCAGGGCATGTCATAATAATAGGTAAACATTTGATGAAAATAGCTGAAGTTTTAATGAAAACTACAAGTGAGCTTGTTGTAGAGGGCAAAAAGAAGGGAGCCAAGTACAGACCACTGGGGAACCCCGGTCAATGAAGTATATAGGGCTTAATCATGTGTACAAACTGTGAACACCAGTCTATTTTTACAGCATGTCACCAAAGGGGTCATCTGACTATAAGAGTGTCTGTCTGTCTGTCTGTCTGTCTGTCTGTCTGTCTGTCTGTCTGTCTGTCTGTCTGTCTGTCTGTCTGTCTGTCTGTATCCTATATTAAAATTGGCTAATGGGAGGCCTGTCCGTCCGGCCGGCGGACCACGGTCACGTCACTATGACTCAGTCATAACCATAAACAAACCCGATACGACCAAATATAGGCATATATGGAGATTCGGTTGTCCAGAGACTGCAGATCCGATCGATATGCCCATATATGGGTGTGCGCATGGGCATTAAAGGGACAGGGACAGACAGATACAGATATAACCATACAGTATATGGGCACAAAAGGGACAGGGTACTCTGATAAATGACACTGTGATTCAGACATAATGGTCGTATCGGAGGTGCGGCGTAGATGTGAGGGCCATTTAGCAGCCCGAACCTCTAGTACATATATGTGCGCAGATCGGCTTTTTTGTCACCCGAATCCGCATGTACACGTTCATTATCCATCCGTCATCCAACTAAATTGATTATATCATCCTATTTATAGATCCGCACCAACCGCACCGCACACCACCGCAGGAATGCACAAAACATGGGATTCCATATGGATATGTACTTGTACAAATAATGTCACTTAGCACTGTAGTGACTGTTAACATCCATATCCATGGTAACAACTTATAAGTAAGACATATCCAGCACTCGACTCGTCGTTGGCAGGGTTAAGAACTTCACTAAATGACTCCCACGCCAAACTTGTATTCCTTTTTTCTTCTTTTTTTAATCCTCAGTTAAATTTCTCTCACCAAGACGGAAACTATCTTTGCTTTAGTCCACTGTGTTGTTGTTTTGAAGTGAAAGGACCCCTATGTAGTAGTAGGCGGCTAATTTGTGCCTGATGGAAAATGGCGTAATATCAAAATACTACAAACGCACTCACGCCGAGATTTCTTGCTTTTTAAAAGCCATAATAGGCCTATAGACAGATGTCATTAATTGAATTGCCGCATTATTTCACCTGCGGTTTATCCAATATTAATTAATAATTATTTTTGATTGACCCAAATCCGCCCAGACTGCGGTTATCCGCGGCACCCGCACATCTCTAGTGTGCGTGTGCATCCATCCCAATATTTGTAGTGTATTCTGTCTGTGGCAATGTGACGTCAGCAATTCACAGGGAAACCATCCCGCTATTAGACCCAGTCATATTGTCCTTCTAGAGACTCACTTTGTCACTCAGCTGACACATTAACACCACCAAAGCTCAGATATGTCATCAGGTCAAGTCATTCTTCATAACTGCTCATTATGTATGGCTTGGCCCGCACACGCCTCCCTCAGTCCAACCCCATCCCATCCCTCACAACCGAAACATTACCTCTGTCACATGTTCATTGCATTTTTAACTTGTTACTTAACCTCTGACCTCTTCCCTTTCCCCTATCATGCAAGAGACACCGTGTAATTGACAAAACAGATTGGGAACCAATGCCAGCCCGCCATTATAACGGGATCATTTGCTTGGCGCTGTGAGTCGTATTAAAATTAATTAACGCATCAGGCTCGTAATCTGACCTGTCAGGTCCTGCATCTAATCAAGGTGTCACATTTCTTCCTTTTTAGCCCTCAAATATTTAGTCTTGCGGTCCCCTCAAGCTGTTCTAATGCTGGCTTTAATTAAAAAGGTTTGATATTAAATTGATTAAAAATTTAAACAGCCAGTTTACTCTTGAGTTGTAATCAATGGGTTCCAATGCTTAGCCTTAACATCAGTATGACTTGAGTGGGCTGGTTACCCTGAAGTGATGCTTTGACAGAGGTGATTAAAATATGTGTTTTTTCTGTAGCATAAATGATCTACACACCTATGGTACGATGGTTTTGCGTTGAATGTGTCAAAGAAGCGCTGTCACCGGCAATTACTTTTGTAATTGCATTAATATCTATAATGATGTTAACGGTTACATTTACTTTACAAGGAACGCACAAGGACAAGTCTGTTCTGACAGCAGGCGAGCACTCTTCAAGTAATATACATCATGAAACTTTTAATAAAATCATCTCCCTTGGACTGGAGAAGAAAATAATTCTCTCAACATGTTAATTGAAAATCTTTTTAAGCATAAAGTGACACCTCAGTGTTTGCTAACGCAAAGCCTGTGAAAACAGCACCACATGCAAAATACATCAGGGCAGACAGAAGAAGCAGTGCCGAGGAGATGAGATATCACACTGTGTGATTCATATCAGGGCTGAAATGATGCCAGCCTTCACGCAGCCAAATCTCAGATACATGGGTACACAACTACAGACGTGGACTCATCTGAAGCAATCACACCATCAAGATAGCTGTGGTGAAAGGAGTAATTTACATAAAAGAAAGGAAATTATAATATATATATATTTATATATATATATATATATACTTTTATCTAAAGCATACTTTGTAGTTATTGGAGACCATCAGCGGAATTTTGTTACTGCTCTTTCCACCCTGGAAGTTAGTCAGAATAAAGTGTACCTGCATTTCATTACGGAGCCCTCTTGTCACCGTTGACGCCGCCGGTGCCAAACTGTAGGACTTCAAACGGCTTTTCCACTTGCTAATGAGCAATGGATGCATCCTGTTCCCAGCGCCAGCCTTCTCTGAAATGTTTCACCTTCTCTCTCCCCCAAACCCCTCCACCTCCCCACCTCCCAAACCTTCAACCCCCCCGTCCGTCCCTTTGTAATTGAAGTCTGAAGTGCCGGCAAGCAAATCAAGCACGCTAATCCATTGAAGCTGGCAGGCCATCCTGATACCCGTGGTGGCTTTCTTCTTCAAACGCCCCGTTGCCATCATCTATCCAGATACATGTGTTGAAACATGAAAGCGTCCCGAGGTTCAATTACCCCAGTCTAGTCTCAGTTCACCGCTCTGACAAACTGAGGGCAAATTGTCATACTGTACACAATGTATAGGGTTTGCATGTAGACAACAAGGGCACACTTGGGGGCGGGGTGACCAGAACCCACTTTGCCAGATCTGCTTATTATAATTTCCCCGCAAGATTTTATTAGAAAATAGCCGATCTACAAGTTCACAACGCGTCGCATCGCGACCCGTTGTGAGCTTGTAGATCTGCTATTTTCAAATAGCTGATGTACATGTTAAAGTACTCATGTGGCCCATAGTCGCTTCTTTTGGGCTGGTTTTCCTAGACCTGGTTGCTTGTTTCTCTCACAGAATCTGGCAACACTGCTCCTGGGTATTTACGTAAGAGCAAAATGTCACCAGTGGTCAGCTTGGATTCTAAACAGGCCTATGTGCATGATCACGTACTGTGCATGCATGCTCAGTTCACAGATAAGTAAAGTTGTTGTGGGTAGTAGAATTCTCAGTTTTAAGCCGAGCCCAATGGGCCTGGGTTCGGGCCGATGCTAATGGCGGGTAGGGCTCAGGCTGTGCAAAGAATAACGAATAAAATAAATATTTTCACTCCACAAGCTCACTAAGCATTTATTGAGAATCAGTACACACTCATGTTGCAATAACTAAATAAGTAAATATTATTAAAACAATAATATTGTTGGTTGTGCTTGGGTAACATCACATGTATATTTACAGTCACGCAGAAGGTGCCATCGTGATGAAATCATTAAGTCATGGGCATATTGTGACATTAAAGAAAGGCGTAGATAGAGTTAGATGAACTAATTTTGACTGGTGTTGCTTTGGTTGTAGAAACTGTGGTAGACTTACATATTATCACCCAGAAGGATGTCAGTGAAATGGTTTGATCACAATTTGTTTGACTGGTCTTTGTTTGTGCCTGCCCCCAGCATACTGAGCATACTGAGCATAGACACGATTGATGAGTGATGACATAATGAAGCAATGATGGGAATTGCTTGGGTTTTGGATATTAAAAAAAACTTGTAAAACCGTGGGTTTTACAAGTTTTGAGTTGAGAATCCTGTCTGTTAACTGTTGTGATTTCTGGTTGACCAACCATGTGGTCCCTAAAGACTCTCCACTCTCCCTCTAACTAAGGGTGGTGAGTGATGTTTCAGTTCAGCCGCGAGCACGGAGAACAAGATGACACCAGGCAGTATCACACGACATGTTCTTAAGCTTATTACACACATAGAGAATAAATGCAGTGATAGAGACAAAAGACATAAACAGAAAGTGGTTGATTGTCATGGTGTCACAGCAGTGCTTAGGCAGAGGAGAGTGATTCAACACATGCATGTACTGGGTCAATCAGATAAAGGTCAGTCCCATAATCATAATCATAATGCATAACAGTAACCGAGCATTCTAATTGCAAAACTAACGTGTTAGGTTACTCTGTCACCCGACAAAGTAATCGGATTAAAATAACGGCATTACTTGGAACACGTTACCCTCAACACCGGTCTGTGTCAATATGTCGTCAACAATTCACAGGGAAATTGCATCCCGTTATTACACCCAGTCGTGTTGTCCGTCTAGAGCAGGGGTAGGCAACCTTTATTATCAAAAGAGACATTTTTGACAAAAAAAAACATTATAAATGGAGCCGCAAAATATATTTGCTTTATTTATTTATTTGTGTTTTTTCTGTTCTTTCAATATTACTTTTTCATTGTTTGCCAATTTCTCAAAACAGACACAAAGTATACCAGTAAGCCAGCAGTTTTGGTGGAGAAAGCATACAAACATGTCAAAGCATTAATACATTCTTTATTTTCCTTCAATAATGTGTTTCTTATTTGTATCTTTACAATAGGAGAATGTAAGAATAACTTTATGCCTACTACAATAATAAATTATGATTGAAAAGTTAAAAACGAAATAATATAAACAAAAAACGAATAAAGAAAACCTAAAAGATAATACTTATTCCTTTACATACTTCTTTGCCCAAGCAACTGGTAGCCACGGGCAGAGGTGAAAAGTAACTAAGTACATTTACTCAAGTACTGTACTTCAGTACACTTTTGAGGATTTCTTACTTTACTGGAGTGTTTCCAATTTTCTATAGTAATCTATACTTTTACTTTTACGGGACCGTTTCCGACGACCATTGCTGCATGTCTCTCCCCATCTCTCTCTCCCTCTTTCCTGTCTATCTTCACTGAAAACTATATCAACAAAGGCAGAAAAGCCAACAACAAATCTTAAAAATGTAAAATCTAAGTTATTCAGCATTTTACTAACAGTTTCAAGATTTATAAAACATCTTAAAAAATAGGAGATTTACAATCTCGCAGCGCGGCACAAAGTGACGCGATGTGAGCTTGTATATCTGCTATTTTTGAAGAGCCAACGCAAAAAAACAGGTGCCATCAGACCCACCGGGTCTGAGGCAAGGATCAGGAAATAAGTAGGGCCCTGACAGATCATTGTCAGCCCTAAGAGCTAAAGGACAGGCACAGCCTGTCCATCTTAGTGGAGGGCCCTAACAGACCGAAGTCCGTCTTACTGAGCTAAGGCCCAGACGTCGGCCTATGACATACTAGGCACAAGGGCATGAACAGATCCTATATCCGTTCTATGCACCTACCCACCTTCAGGTGGAAGCCACACCCAGGACTGCGAGCGCCATAGAAGACGCCCCCACGTCCAGGCTAGAAAAACAGCGAAAGTCGAGGAGACTACCAACTCGCTGTCATGTAGACGTCCTGAAAGACAAGCCTCTGCAGAGGGCCCAGGACATCAACACACCCCTAGGAGGCACAAGGGCATGAACAGACCCTATGTCTGTTCCATGCATCTACCCCACCGTCAGGTGGAAACCACGCCCAGGACTGCGTGCGCCATGGAGGGCGCTGCCACGTCCAGGCTAAAGAGAGCAGCGAAAGTCGAGGTAGACGACTAACTTGCTGCCGTGCAGGCGTCCTAAAAAACACACCTCTGCAGAGAGCCCAGGACGTCGACACACCCATAGTAGAGTCCGCTCTCAGGCCGTCAGGCACTGGGGCTCCGCTACTAGTGTACACCAGGCGAATAGCATCCACAATCCACCGGGAAGGCGTTGACTATGCCACCGCCTTCCCTGTGACCCGGGCCCCAAAGAAACGAACAACTGGCTGGGTCGGTTCTGGGCCGCAGTCCTCCGGACATACACCCCCAGGGCTTTCACTGGGCAAAGACAGTGCAGCCTCCGATCCTCCTCCGAGCAAACGGAGGTGGGTGAAAAGCCACCAACTCAGTAGGCTTTAACCATTGGTGGTCTTGGGGACAAACGCCGGGTTGAGTTTGAAGACAACCCTACTGTCACCTCCAGCAAACCTCATGCACTCTGGACTCACCGAGAGGGCACGAATATCGCTCACCCGTTCCGCTGTCATCAGTGCAACCAGGAGTACCGTCTTGAACGTGAGGAACTTTGGTTCCACCGTCTCCAACGGCTCATAAGGAGGACGAGAGAGTGAGTCGAGCACCAGGACCAAGTCCCACGCGCGGAACAGGGTCCTTGAGACAGGATGTGCACGCAGTGCACTTCATGAACTGGCCCACAAGGGGCTGTTTTACGCGGTTTTCCCCTCGAAGCCAAACGTGGCTCACTGATATAGCCGCCAGGTACCCTTCGATCGTGGAGAAAACGTTTCCCAGATCATACCTATCCTGTAGGAAGATCAGGACGTCTGCGACCGAAACCTGGAGCGGCACCACAGCCGGGGACCGTCCCAGATACCATTCCTCGCACACGCCTTACTTTGTCCCCGTAGAGAGACCTAGTGGAGTGTGCCCTAGCGGCCTGAAAGTATCCGCTAGTGGTGGGAAAACAGTCATTTCAGCGAACGAACGACTTCGTTCACGTTCACGGCAATGAATAGTTCAATTGACTCGTTCACGTTCTCGATCAGCAGCTCCACTCTCTAGTGTAAAAACGCGTTTTTGTTTTCTACGTCGCACGTACAGCCCAACCTCCCGTCCTGTATACGGGGGGAGGGGATGGGGGCATGCACTATAGTGTGAACGTAACCGTCTCAGAAAAATAACGAACTCGTTCACATTCACGGCAAAGAACTAGTTATTTTGAGCGAGTCGAACCTGAACGATACCCCACTGGTAGCCACCACTCTAGTTGGAAACCAGTCGCAGTCAAGTTTTCCCTCCACGGGCCAGACCCACAATTCTAGTTCTGCGGGTCTGGGATGAAAGGTTTCGCCCCTCGCCTGCTGTAGCGGATCCCTGCGTAGCGGGAGGGGCCAATGTTGCTCGTAGAGGAGGGGAGCTATCTCCGACATCCAGGAACCCCATACCAGAGCCACCAGCAACGCCACCAAGCCTTGGAGTCTGATCCGTTCCGGAGTGGGGTGGATCAGTTCCAGCGGAGGGCACGCATAAGGCAGCCCCCCCGGCCATTCGTGCGCCGGGGCGTCCAGGTCCAGCGGAGCCTGCTCTCTCATTGAGAGGAACAGCGAGCAATTTGCGTTCTCCTCCGCGGCAACTAGGTCCAGATCTGGTCCGCGACCCCGGGGTGCGGAGACCAATCTGAATAAAAAGTCTCGCCTCTGGACAGAGGATCGGTTCCCCTGTTCAGAAGGCCAAGTACATGAGAGGCGCTGAATGATTCCAAGTGTGCGTCGCACCACAAAATCAAACATCCGTGCCAGACTGTTCAAGGTAGGAGATCTCGGACCTCCTTGCTTGTTGGCGTAGGCCATGGTCGTGGTATTGTCCGTCCTGACCGGAACATGACGTCCACTGATGTGGGGCTCAAAGTGTTTTACCGCCAAAAAGACTGCCATCAACTCCAAGCAGTTAATGTAGACTATCCTCATGCTGCGGTTCCACAGACCCCTGGCCGTCCGGCCCCCGAAGGTGGTGACCCACCCTGATCGGTGGCGATCATCTTTCTTGATATGATCCTCCCTACCGGGACGCCCTCCGACAGGAAAGAAGCTACTTTCCATTGTTGGAGGGACTGCATGCATGCCGCGGACACTGTCACACGGCGAAAAACCTGAGGGAGCCCATCCATCTCTGAAAAGGCCTCGCGTGTAGCCTGCCCAGGCGTGCCAGGGAAGTGGCTGAAGCCATGGGCCCCGCCGCAGACCTTTGTACTGGACCTTGCGTTCAGTCGAAGACACGACCAGACATCTCAGGGAGGAATCTATCCTCCCCTGAGACAGACGAGCCTTGGGAGAGACCGCATCCAGTGCGATACCTATAAGGTAGCGTGATGGGACTGGGTGAGCACGCACTTCACGCACTTCTCGAAGTTCAGTGTGAATCCCAGGGAGGTCAGGTGCGACACCACCAGTCTGTGGTGATGACATGCATCCTGACGCGAGTCCGCACTCAGCAACCAATTGTTCTATGTAGGTCGCGATGCGGACTCCCCTCTGTCTCAGAGGAGCTATCGCTTGAGTGCATTTCATGAACATCCTGGGACTCAAGACATTTCAACGAGAGGACCAGGTACCTGTACACACGACCCTCGAACTCGAAGCGCAGGATTTTCCTGTGCGGCGGTTATATAGGGATGTGGAGAATGGCGTCCTTGAGATCTAGTGAGCTCCACCAGTCGCCCTGACGGACCGAGCGCAGTAATGCCGTCAACATTTGAACTGGAAGGTTTTCAGATACCTGTTGAGCGCCCTTAGATCCAAGGTAGGACGTAGCCCCCCCCCGCTTTCTTCTTGACTGGAGTATCTCGAGTAGAAAACGAGCCGGCTTTCTCCTGGTGACACTTTCCTTACGGCGTTCTTGCGTAAAGGGAGGCAGTCTCCTCTCGCAACGTCACCGCCGCTTGACCACTAGCGTGTAACAACAGTGCTCTGTTGGACATGGGTGGTCTGGTGGAAAAAGCAGTATGTACCGCCAAACAGTTCATTTCAGTGAACGAACGATTTAATTCACGTTCACGGCAATGATTTGTTCAAAAGATTCGTTCATAGATTTGTTCAAAGATTTGTTCAAACGATTCGTTCAAATGATTCGTTCATGTTCGGTAGCGCTTCCGGTCCCGGTGGGGCGTAAGGGGCTACTATGTGCATGCAACCGTGTGCATCTGATCCCACTAACATGACTTCACAGTGCACAGTCGCAGGAGGAGAAACAGTCCGCCTGTCGTGTGTGCGGTGTGCGGGGGGGCATGAACGAAATCGTGAACGTAACGGTTCCAAAGAGTGAAGAGTGTCCGTTCGTTCACGTCAAGAACTAGTTCTTGTGAAATAATCGATCATAACCGATACGTCACTACTGTCCACTCGTGTGTGACAACAATGCTCTGTTGGACATGGGTGGTTTTGTGGAAACTGTGGCCTGTACCCCCGTGCTCTCATATGAAGCACCCGGGGGTCGGCGTTGCATTCTTTCCATCGCTCGATGCGGAGTGACAAAGGATTTGGAGGGGTCGTTATTGTTGTCGGGCGTACGGGAGCCGCCATCTTGGCTGTACTCGTTGGCCCGGCAACCATGTTTGTTGTTACATCTGGGTGTGTGTGCGCGGCCAATTTGAGAGCCGCCATCTTGGCTGTACTCGTTGGCCCGGCAACCGTGCTTGTTGTAACATGTGGGCTCGGGTGCGTCGCCATTTTCGAAGGTGCCACGTGTTTGCCCACGGCCATTTTGTGTTTTGGCACGTGTTTTCCAACGGAGGCAGCCATTTTGGCCGCCTCCGCCGACAATACAACAACATTTGGGCTTAAGTCTTACCTTATGGCACTTTTTGGTGGACCAAGGAAAATTTTGACGTGACCCATGTAGCATGTGACGGTTTAGGCCCGTCGCTATGCCTACGTTCCGTCCAACGACCACCAACCGTTAGCTGGTGATCGTTGGCTCATTTTCATTTCAGCTGTAACTTTGTTGTAATTTGTTTCTTAATACACAAGCACTTGTCATAGAAAAACATTCTGAGCAACAAAACCATCGGACACAGAGACATGCACGTTCAAGTAAACTTGTACTTCTGAAAGTGTGTGTGTGTCGGAACTTCTTCCAGGGGCTAGCGGAGCGATCCTCCGCTGTCTCCGGTGAAGACTTTGCTGTATTTCATTGCGATTCCATGTTTTTAATACACAAACCTTGGTCATGAAAAAAACAAGTCGAGCAAACAACAGCAGGGGGATACAGAGGCATGCACGGTCATGTAAACTTGTACCCTGACATGTGTGCGTGTGTGTGTGTCGGAACATCTTCCAGGGCTCGGGGAGCGGTCCATTGTTGCGTCCTACCCGCTCTGGTGAAGATCTCCTCCTCTTCCTCGGCGTCCTGGACTCAGGCCCGTGGCCAATGTTGTCCAGGCGCAAATCCCCCGTCTGGGGAAAGAGGGAACCGGGGGAGACCTCGTCTCTTCCTCGGCATCCTGGAACTGAGGCCCGTGGCCACTTTGTCCAGGTGCAAATCCCCCGTCTGGGAGGAGAGGGACCCGGGGGAGACCCCTGCAGGGGCCTCTCGTCGAGCCATCGTAGAGGACGTTGGTGGCTAGGCTAGGCTAGTCTAGGCTAAGGCCACTGAGCTAGCTAGAGGCCAGGCTAAGCTAAAGCTGTTTTAGCTAGGCCAAGGTAACTAGCATGGTTAGTTTAGTGTCCGTAGAATGCTGTGTTTTCCTCGTCCGGAAAAGCACAGTGGGGATAGGAGGGAGAGACGGAGGTCCGGGGAACTCTCAATGGACCGAGAATCCTACCCGTCGCTTTAGAGTTAGTAGAAGCCGCAGATCTCGATCTTGTAGAAACGTGTTCTTGTTGAATACGTGTGAAGCTCCTTCATCGTTGGTAGAAGGAAGCCAAGAGAACGAACATCCGCTTTCCGGGTCCTTTTATAACCTCTGGGGGAGGGACTCCGGAAAAGCGTCAGATGGCCCACCGGACCAATGGGGATTAGTCCGAGGGAGTGAATTTGAAGCTTCTGTATCATCGCCAGAGGGCGCTGTTTCCCATATGTGAACACCGAGAGAGCAATGTAGCAAAACAAACATACAGTATGTGGTTGTGCTACTGAAACGGTGAATGAAAAGAGGTGTAATGGTGAGGTTTATGTCTACTTAGTGAAAATGGAACAGGGAATGGTGTGTGTGTGTGCACTGCCTGCAGACTGTCAGTGATGGAGCTACACCGTCATAAAATAAACCTATACATGCAAAGCTCTCTCTCTCTCTCTCTCTCTCTCTCTCTCTCTCTCTCTCTCTCTCTCTCTCTCTCTCTCTCTCTCTCTCTCTCTCTGTGTGTGAATTGAGCCACTGATTGCCCATTCATTTCTGGCAATAGCGTCTCATGTTTTAAGTTTACCAATTAGTTATTTGGTTCTGGGCCGGGCTCGAGCTCACTATCGTATGTGATAATCAGGCTTTGGTGGGACTCTGGTTTCAATGGCCTCATTTATCAAAGTGGTGTGTAGACCAAATAATGGGCGTACGGCGAGATCACCACAATTTTCGGCATTTATCATTCTATCGCGACTGTGACTTCAGCGTACGGCACGCTCAGATCTCACGTCAGGTCTGAGACGGGTGCAGACATTGGCTACACCCGTTTGTTCCATCGTAGATGGTAGACCTGCGGAGTAGCATTGTCTGACCATCTGACGCATCCGGACACATGTATCCACTCCAAAATGTATATCTAACACACTAATAAATAATGAATGTGAAAATATAACATTGTATAAAGGCATAGGCTACATCATGGACATGCACACCTATTTTATTTCCAATTGACAAGGACAAGCAATTCAAATCTAACATAGCCTATTTGCAATGTTACAAGTTAGGTGCTTAATCATTCACTCATTTAAACAAACTGCTTTAACAGTCATTCAGATAAGATTGTAGATCTGGCTGCATTGGCTATTTGAAAATAGTAGATCTACAAGCTCATAACGCGTTGCATCGCTAAGCGTTGTGAGCTTGTAGATCTGCTATTTTCAAAATATACACACGCTTATGTGAGAGCATTTTCCGGAGTCGTGTAATCATTTCATGACAAGGTCTACAAACGTTAGTGCGTGTCCTATGGAGTTATGTGAAACCTGCGTTAAGGATATAAACCCGACGCTCCAAACCTGTGCCCAGTGCAGCTGTGATCTTCACGCTGTGGATTTATTTGGGCCACCGGGAGATCGGAGATATAACCATCCCAACATACACACACCAGCCTTCTTCCATTAATGTTTATGCATTCATTTATCAATCACTCCATAAACGTTCAGATTATGACTGCCTTGCCAGGCTATCTCTCATTAACGTGGCATCACGGCAGTCCGTGACTCACTGGGGATACATGGTTGCTTTATTTTAGTGCAACTAGAACGCGCACTGCGCAGTGCTCGTAATGGGCTAAATTAGTATACAAACGTATTCCATTCATGACGATGTGATTGGTGTCATTCATGTACTACTTGACAAAGATAGTAGCATCACGGAATACATGAAAGACCGCTGTTTCCACAGTGTGCCAATGCTACACATTGATTGGGCTTGCAAGTTGGTGCGTGTGTGTGTGTGTGTGTGTGTGTGTGTGTGTGTGTGTGTGTGTGTGCGTGTGTGTGCGTGTGTGTGCGTGTGTGTGTGTGTGTGTGTGTGTGTGTATTCGGACGTGGGCATGAAAGGGAGCGAGGCGGGCTGGGGAAACTCTTTCTTTTTGGCTTTCCATACTTTCTTTGGTCGTATTCTGGTTCTTCATGATGTAAAATCGGGGCGTTTCGAGAGCATTTAAGGGCGTTTCGAGAAAATGTAAGGGCGTGTTATTTAAATGACGATCGGTGTCAGCCGTCACATTTATCAAAGAACGATATGTAGCCTACGCTAGGATTGGCTGTATAAGATAGCTTGATAAATCTCACTTGGACTTGGGCGTAAGGTCATTCCTGGGCTCAAATATGAGCTGGTTTGTGTACACTCCATTGATAAATGAGGGCCAGTGTACTTGGCTCGCTTGGGGTTACATTTTCAGGCCCGTTGAGGACAGACGGACCCAAATACCAGAGGAGAATGCACAGAAAGAGCAACATACAGTAAATCACTTCTCTCCCATGCCGAGCCATGTTCCCACTCAATCACATCCGCGTCACCGTAACGCCTCAATCAAGGGGAAGGGGGAATGATTCTTCCCCCCCCCCCCCCCTTTTTTCTATTATGTTCTAAAACAGATTGTCAAAGGTTGTTAAACTTAGATCTAGGGTGCCTTTGTAGTATGTATATAGCTACACCATGACCGTGCCACCATGCATTTGCTTTCTTTTGTCTTTTTTTCTGTCTTGTTGTGCTATGTTCATGTTTCGGGTATTATGTTTGTGTTGTGGTGCACTGTGTGTATATAAAATATATATAAATAATATAATAACATAACATTAACATAACTGATTCTGATTCTGATGTATAAAAGCTATAGATGAGCTTGTAGATAGACTATTTATAGGAAAGAGATTTGATGTAGAGGGGACAAAAGGAGTGGACCAAGTACAGTAGACGCAAGGGTCGGTCAATCGGTCAATGGAAGTATATTGTTGGGTTGTTAAAAAACAGAGTGTTAATTTTGGTGTGCGCGGTCTTATTTCTGGACATAAAAGGAGGTCAAGGTGAATGATTAAAGTGCCTTTCCTCCTGAAGTGCCACCATCTTCGATTCTCTTTCTTGGTTCTAATTAGTGGTAGTGCCGTCTCTCTTCCACCATTATGCCTCTCTCTATTTCTTTCCTCACTCTTTCTCTTTTCCTTCATCCATGACTCGTCAAACTCGCTGCCTCCCACTTTTACCTTTCTCGGTCTCTCACTTGCTTTCTCATTTTCTCTCTCTCATGCTCGCTGCCTCTCCTCTCTCTCCAGCTCACTCCATCGTCCTCGCTCTCCTCCTGCTTTCTTCACTGGGGAGAATGGAAGTCAAAAGCAAGGGGAAAGGATGGAAGGAGGCAAAGCTAATGTCCCCATGCATCCATCTCCTCTGCATCCTTGTCTGGCTTAGGATCATACCACTTCTCCTTCTGCATTTTAGCCTTCTTCTCTTACACTTTTGTAGTAAAAGTACCAGTACTGCAAAATAGAAATACTCTGTTACAAGTAAAAGTCCGGAATTCTAAATTTACTTGAGTAAAAGTACAAAAGTATTGGCATCAAAATATACTTAAAGTAGCAAAAGTAAAAGTACTAAAATGTTTGAAAATAGCGATGCGACGCGTTGTGAGCTTGTAGATCGGCTATTTTAAAATAGCCTAGGTATAAAATAGGGCCAAAGTGGTTAATTTACGTGTTATAATGTAATAATTTATATCTGCAAAGTAACTAACTAACGTTTTCAAATAATAGTAGTGGAGTAAAAGTACAATATTTGGCTCTTAGATGTAGTGGAGTAGAAATAAAAGTATAGACAATTGGAAATACTCCAGTAAAGTAAAAGTACCTTAAAATGTTACTTATGTACAGTACTTGAGTAAATGCACTTAGTTACTTTATGCCACTGCTTTTAGAGATTCATGGTTTGTGCACTATAGTCTTATAAGGGTCCTTTTGTTTTTCCTTTTTTAATTCATATTTTATTAGGTTTTAAAATATATATATATATGTGAAACGTACACATTAACCAACTGACATTTAATCCTTAGGAGGTATGAACTATGTGGATGGCGCAAGGGAGGTGTACCTTCAAACATAGTTCTTAATGCATATATATATATATATATATATATATATATATATATATATATATATATATAGCCTATATATATAGCCTATATATATATATATATATTGCCAATCTTATCATATCTACCTCTTATCTACTTCCTCCTCCCTTACCATCCTCATTCGTCCTTCTCCTTTTCTGTATAAGTTATAGTTGTCTCCAAATTCTGGGTTACAATATTTTCTCAAGGGTCCATTAAGTACACTCAGTGAAATTAACATGTTTTTTTCCCCCCCCCCCCCCCCATTTTTCATTATTCTACATTTGGAATTGTCTTTATTGAATCAACACTGTTGAGCAAGAATGTCCCTGCTTGCAAAGTTGCTACCAGCTGTATTGTAAATGGATGTGACAAAAAACATCTTGCACCCCGGAACCCACACACACACACACACACACACACACACACACACACACACACACACACACACACACACACACACACACACACACACACACACACACACACACACACACCCCCACACACACACACACACACACACACACACACACACACACACACACCAACACACACACACCAACACACACACACCAACACTCATCAATCCTCTATTTCTCACCTCTCCTTCCTTGCCGCCTCCTCCTCCTCCTCCTACCCCCCCTCTCTGATCTGAGAGCATGTTGCTTCAAGAGCCCGTGAGCCACGAGTCCACACAGAACCATGTAAAATACTCTTCAACAGAGGAGGAACATGCACAAGATAAACCAGCCCTCCCTTAAAGATTCACGAGGTGGCGAGATGAAAACAAAGAAGAAAAGGAATGCGAGAGAGGAGAAGAGAAGAGACAAGCTCCTCACATGCGTTGGTGCTGCTTGCTGCTCAGCTCCTGGGCTTTGCTGTGGGGGCCAAGAGCCCTCTGTTCTCTTCATAATTCAACAACCCTATTAGTGTCTGTGTCTTTGTTTTTATCACAAAGCAGGGGGGGGGGGGGGTTAGCTGTTAGCGCTCTCACACACACACACACACACACACACACACACACACACACACACACACACACACACACACACACACACACACACACACACACACACAAAGAATAAATACAACTCAACATGTACCCAAATGAATAGAGGAGCGTAGAAGCACACATTCATTTGCACATGCACGTGCAATACATGTGCGCATACACAAGAATACACACACACATGAGTTATACCGTATGTTAATAAAGTCCCTCTAGACCGTCTTTGTTCTCCTGGCTGGCTTCATCCATCCCTCTCCATTTCCCCCAGAGTGCTACGCACCCCTAACACAAAAAGACACACTTATGCGCACGCACACATATATATATATTTATATATATATATATATATATATATACACACGTATACTATTGACAATGTTGCTAGCACAGTACTTTGTGTACTGTGCACACAGGACCTGTTTGTGTATTTTCTCAGTACCGACAGTACGTGTGTGCATGTAGAAAGGCCTCAGTGTGTGTGTGCACATCTCGTTGCACATGGCAAACAACCACACACAGATACTATACCCCTACAGCTAATGTGATTAAGAAAATGTCCAACATAGCGCTCAAAGCCACATCTCTCCTCTCCGGTGCGCCATGGTGATCCAGCGATGGATGTGATATCTTATTCAAAAGACGTTCGCTCTCGTCTACCAGGGGAGATGTCATAAAAGCCTACGGGCTGAGCTTTGTTAATTTATTAAGGCCATCGTTTCTCCCAGGAAGTGTTGCATGTCTTACACAGTGTTGGGAATCTCTCATTGGTCAAACCCAAGGCCCGGGACACGAGTGGGGATTTGAGGGATATCCGCTACGGCGATGCGCATCGACTTTGATGCCACTTACGTATGAGTATTATGAGTCCCGGAAGGCAAGAAATGTACATATACTATAAGACAGAGGTTGAAAGTAATTTGGATATCAAGGTTGAGTAGCTATGGGAAGGTCAGGTGTGCCTGTAAAAGCTTGTGATGCAAGCTGATGCAAAGATTGTGTGTGGTGTTCAATGCGTTTGTGTGGTGTTCAGTGTACGTTCAGTGCGTGTGTGTGTGTGTGTGTGTGTGTGTGTGTGTGTGTGTGTGTGTGTGTGTGTGTGTGTGTGTGTGTGTGTGTGTGTGTGTGTGTGTGTGCGTATAAATGTACACTAGGTGAGCGACACTGTTGTACATCAGAGTATAAATCAGGCTTAGTACGCCGCGTTTGCCTAGCGTGGTTTCCTGTCTAGTTAGTCAAGACAGAGAGGAAGGAAGATTGAGAGATGTGGGGGGGGGGGGGGGGGGAGAAAAGAATCCGAAAAAATTATAACGTGAACAGTTTTATTTACCTCTGTCTCCCCCCTCCCATTCCCTCTCTCTTTTTTTTTTCTCTCTTTCCAATCAAAGTTTCAGTGCGCAACAATAAGACTGCTTACTCTCTCAAAAGCTGTTTAAGTGAATTTCAGTGGCACACCGGGGAATCGCCCCACCGAGGCTTTTGAAGGCATTGAGGCAGGGAGAGAAAGTAATTACTTTTTTCCCTAAACAGAAGTGGGGCGAAGCATAGTGTGGATACACAAGTCTGTGTGTGTGTGTGTGTGTGTGTGTGTGTGTGTGTGTGTGTGTGTGTGTGTGTGTGTGTGTGTGTGTGTGTGTGTGTGTGTGTGTGTGTGTGTGTGTGTGTGTGTGTGTGTGTGTGTGTGTGTGTGTGTGTGTGTGTGTGTGTGTGTGTGTGTGTGTGTGTGTGTGTGTGTGTTTGTGTGTGGCGTGAGAGCGAGAGAGACAGACAATAGTAGGTTCTCACACTCAGGTAGAGAACAAAGGCATTTAAGCATGGTTATAAGGCACCTTCGTGTGTGTGTGTTTGTGTGTGTGTGTGTGTGTGTGTGTGTGTGTGTGTGTGTGTGTGTGTGTGTGTGTGTGTGTGTGTGTGTGTGTGTGTGTGTGTGTGTGTGTGTGTGTGTGTGTGTGTGTGTGTGTGTGTGTGGACAGAGCATCGCTGCATTGCTAACCTGAATAAGAAAGAGCTGCATTGACTATTATTGCTGCAACAATCAGGCCTGGGATTAGGGGTTTACAGAGCTGCGTTAGAAATAGAGAAATAGTAGGGGCTGAGAGAGTCAGAGTTGTGAATGTTTTATTATGAGGAAGTTGAAAGTATACTTTGTCATAAGATATGGTCGTGCTAATGTAGCGAAAAGTGCTATTTTTCAACACTGTTTGAAATTCTTTGAAGATTTTCGCTTATTTTCGCTTATAATGACATGACAAAATGGTGAGGCCAGGTTGAAAGTGGTTAGGTATGTCTCTGAGTAAATATTTAACCAACAACAAGAGCTTGTGACTAAATATTAACTACATTGGATCCATTTGAACAGAGGTTATTTTTTTCTTCCTTTTCCAGAACAGTTTTGGACATACAAGGTCTCTCTCCACCCTACAGCGATGACATACCTACGTCATTGTATCTTTGAAATATTGGTGTGTGAACATCGGCAGCATTTTGGGTTCATTGTCAAAATCGTTGACGAACCCTTACTGTGTGTGCATTTGTGTGTGCATTTGTGTGTGTGTGTGTGTGTGTGTGTGTGTGTGTGTGTGTGTGTGTGTGTGTGTGTGTGTGTGTGTGTGTGTGTGTGTGTGTGTGTGTGTGTGTGTGTGTGTGTGTGTTTGTGTGTGTGTGTGACCATTAAGGTGCTGAAGGTGCTGTGCATGGGTTCTACTGTATACTTTTATTAACTTCATTCATAAATACACTTGTTTTGTTGGGGTATCGCAGCATTAAATATCCCTGTATGAAACCTCAAACGTAAATGTTTACCCCAATGATCGTGTTGCAAGTGTTACAACCTGAATAGCACGTCTAGATATCTATTTAATCTCTCAATTTAATTTAAGGCATACAGTCAGAGTTCTAAGTGTAGCTCTTGTATAATATGTGCATGTTTACAAATGCCACCAGATGGTGAGGACAAAATAAATCAATATGTGTAGGCAAGAGAAACGTGTTGCTATTTATTTGTTTGATGAAATCAAAGCAAGAATGACCTTTTCATGGTCTGAAAATGATGACAAAAAGAAGGACTCCAATTTAGCAATGTCTACTGTATAAAAGTACTCTGCTAAATAGGCATTGTCAATTACTGTAAATGTAGTTCTACCGTTATGGCAGTAATTTTTACACAATTTAGAGTAATCAAACCGTAAAATGTAAAAATACAATATTCATGTCAAATATTATTATTTTTTAATGAGAAATCTAACATCCCCCTGGATAATGTAGAGTTTGTGGAGCGAAAGTATATCATTTGGTTTAGAATCAATTGAAAATTACAAATAAAGTTGAGTACTTTGTTGACTGCCCTGAGTAGCTCTGTAGTTAAACATCTGTCAACTATCCAAAATAAAACAAAATTTACTGTGGCCCCATTGACTGTCTAGCAATGAATCATGTACCTGGCTCTGGAATACTGTGTATGTTGTGACAGGATACAGTATACGTATAGGCTATGTATGTTGTCGTGACAGGATACACCATATAATGTACTAGGCTGTGTATGTTGTGTTGTGGCTGCTGTTGAAGGTAGGCATGCTGGAAGCAAGAGCGGGGAGTCAGCTGGTCCCACATGTTGTCACTGCTACATCTGGGACGCAGGAGACGCCATCAAAGCAGAAGACCTGCCACACCGGCAATAGACCCTGCTGAACCAACTATGAAGAAGTGGGGCCTGGCAGACAGCACAGCATGCGAGTGTGGGGAGCTTGAGCAGACTGCCGACCACATAATCACCATCTGTTTCCCTCCCCCTGTATAGACCACCATCAGCGGCCGGTCTCTTTGATGTGGAACCTGAGCTGATGGCGTGGCTGCACGAGCTGGACATCTGATGATGATAAACGAAAGAAGAAGAAGGTACAAGAACCAAAGGTGATGACCACAGACGGCAACAGTGAGGAGTTTGACATCCTGGCAGGGGTTGTTGCAGGGGGACATCCTTGCTTGCATGGAGCGCTTTGAATGGCATGGCCAGTGTGTGGAATATCAAGCTCAGCTTCTTCTCAGTCCTGTAGAGCAGTGGTTCTCAAACTTTTTCATGTCAAGGACCCCTAAATTGACACTTATTAGCCCGCGGACCCCCATTTGAAAAGATATACCAGGGACCCCCATAAGAGAAGATTTTTAAGGCTCTAGCAGTGATATCATGGAGTGATCCAATCGCTCACATAACCGTGGTTACCTACGTAACCATCGTTTTGTAGACACTTTCTCTGTGGATTGACTCATTTCTGAATCATTCATAGATGACATAGTTAGCTAGTTCCCAAAAGGTCTCTGTTGTCTGCTGGCTGATAAGGATGTGTTCAGTCTGGTGTTGTACATCATTGCGAATCAGAAAAAGTTGTCATCATTTTCTGCATCTGAGTTATTGCCACCGTAAATGTAATCCGATGGAAGGAGTCCAGAACTTATCCACTGTCAATGATTCTATCGACAGCTGAAAGCTTAATTGTTTATAGTGGCGGCAACAGATTGAGCTAAGATTTATACTTTACCGAGTTTTATAATGCATGCAAAGGAACATGTTACCAACACAATTCTTCTCCCTGCTTAACAGGCGCCCCAACCAACCTATAGGAGTCATTAATGCAGTGACAGAGAACCCGGCCAAGCCGAGCAGGAAGCACCCTAATCTCTGCCAGTTAAGCTCTGGTCCATAGCGTTAGAAGGAGCTCTCAGTTAACGCTATGTGACTTTTCGACCATTGCCCGCATACCCCCGGTAGTGCAGCCTCTCGACTAGCGTTAAGGAGAACTCCTTCTATAACGCTATGGACCAGAGCTATCTGCAAGTTAACTTTCATACTGTACTGCAATAAATGAAATGCAATGGCTTCCTCAAAAATCAAAGAAACCACGGAACGCTTTGGAAAATGGTTTGCAGTTGTTAAATATGCCACACAACTGGTCTCAGCTCACAACAGCTCTCACGTCATGTCATGCCCATGGCAGGCTTTTGCTGAGCTGCCTTTTCTAAAAGCGGACTTTTGGTTTCTTTCATCTGTTTCTTATGTAAATCCATGTGACACTGTGGCTGCCTTTGACACGCTGTCATGGCCCTCATTTCCTCTGCATCTCTCGATAAATGTCTCTCTCAAATGCCAGCCCCTCACCTCTAGACGTTCTCAGCAGTTATGCTATATTGCCCCCTTTGAATCATTTACAGTATGTTTATTCAATGGTAGTTGTTGAGAGAAAGAAGTACAATTGTATCATTCATGTCGGGACACTCAGATTTAAACTAATACACTTTAGGTCACAAGCCCAGTTGTCAAGCCTTTTGGCTTCCACCATACAATCCAGTTAAACCACTTCATTGATTTTTCCCCTCTGATTTTGCTCCATCCCCTCAGTCTTTTTAGTTGAGCTGCTCTTCTCTCTAGTACATGTATCACCTACTGTAGTTTGACCTATCTTCAAGATACAGTGTTGTGCACCCTGTTCTCTTGTTTTTATCCCCGCTAGCAGTATAGGGATGAGGATGGTGATGTTGATCTGTCCTCACTCTGGTGATAGATGCACTGTAAGGTTTTTGAATGTTTGCTGCACAGCGCTTTGGTAACATCAATACACACAGGAGACAAGAATCATATCCCCCACTGTGAGTGAGAACAACAGCCCATAATATGATTTCATAAGCCTAGATGTACCATGTACTGTGTGCTACTGAATCCATCACCACGGTAATCGTATAACTATTGATATGGATATGGCAAAATGATCACAAGCAGTCTACTAAGCAGTGTATTATTATATTCAACTGCCTGCAGTAACCTATGACAGCCCATCAGCACTAAGTGCCTTTATGTAAAGTCCAAAACAAATGTTGTACATTTGTTACAGACCCTGCTGAGAATAAAATAAGACAGCTAGGCAGGACTCCGCTTGCAACACAAAATGTAAACAAGTATAGTAGGTATAAAGCCTCAGCTAGCAAGCCTATCCTTGCCCAGACAGATCTACAAACTAACGACGCATCACTTTGCACCGTGTTGTTAGCTTGTAGATCTTAATTTTTTTGGCAAGCGACATGAACCCGCGATGCAATATAAATTAAGCTTGACGTTGGACCTTGATGCTTCGAAGGTGTCGAGAAAATAGCTGCCCTACAGTACAAACTCACAAGCGATTCGGATGCAAGGTGCTGTGACCTAGTATATCATGTATATGCTAGTTTTGTTTCATTGACATTACTCATTGACATGACATGACGTTACATTACTTTGGCTAATCTTAAAACCGTGGTTGAACGATGGTAAATAATTTGAGTTGCGCTACGAACTTTCATAATACGCACTCTCTATCAACACACAATTTGATTAATTACCTGGCCTGTAGTTATCCATTTTTTATTTCTAACTTTGGTTTGTTATAGATTTGCCATGATTTCATTTTTTTGAGACTATACGATCACCTTACAGAGTTCAATGTGTGCTGCATTCAATTTGGTCAGAATGACAAACTAGCTCGCATTAATCCACATGAAATAAAGGCTTGATTGAAAATAAGTTGATGAAAAGCCATTTGTACAGTAAGCCTATTTGTCCAATCTGGTAACTTCTGTCTGCCAGTTGATTCAGCGGGCCGGGGAGGCATGGTGTCACTCCGCTAGCCAGCCTAATCTATAAATCTACTCTGATAGAAGTCGTAAAGTATTCGGAAGGCTGGAGATCATGGTTTTTAGATCAGTGACTAGCCAGCTAGTCTGACGAATGCGTTTTGACGAATGAGGTCAACTGTATAGGCCACTATAGTCCACACAGTGGCTTTGATGGCCATTTATATGGCCTAGAGATGGAATGCAAATGATGGAGAACTTTAAATCCATGAGGTTAAGGTGTGGGTCAACACATGGTGCATAGGGTACGCTGCACGCTCTGCATTCATAACCTTCAATGTCAACATGGCATGCAAAAGGTTTTTCCTCAGCATGTGGAGTATTAAGGCATAAAAACAGGCTACGTTTCCACTACAGCACCTCTTCAAGCAGCAGTCAACCCACTAGACATCTCAATCTCTTCTTGTTCTGCTGCTCCCAGCCCTGTCTTTCTGTATTTTCTCTGACTGGAACAAGCAACTCATCCTCACATGGTCTCCACATGACAATGTTCACACTCCCTGCTCCGATGACGTGTGACCTCTTTCATCCCCCCTTCATTTATTCCACCCGTCTTGTTTGGTTTCTGCCTTAAGACCCGCTTGCGCCCCAACCCTCTTATTCCCACCAAGAAGCTAATGCTAATACGCCCAGTGAATCCGGAGGGTGGAAACCCAGAGACAGGCATAGAGGTAAAGACAGAGTGATAGACGCGGTCACATGCATATGTATGAACGCACAGTCGCACACTCATGCATAATCTCAAACATTCTGCAAAGGGTACATAATACACTCACATAGACACACACACACACACACGCACACACACGCACACACACACACACACGCACACACACACACGCACACATTAAGCCATGGCAGGGCACACAGCGGCAAGAGGAGACAAGAAGGGATAAAGTCACTGCTGACATTTGTGTCTACTGTCACTCACTGTTTCCATGGAATTCATGTGGGTGTGTCCATTTCAGAGGGATTGTGTGTGTGTGCGTGCGTTGAAGTGTGTCTCTCAGATTATGTTTGTATATATTAGTGTGTGCTTACACACACCCATGTATTTTTGGTTGTATGTATACAGCTCATATACAGGACCAAGCGGGCTCTTCACCCCGAACAGGTTTAGGGCAAAAGGCAAGGTGCTCATTACAGTTGTTGCTCATTCTGAAGCGGACCTCTTGAACATCTTCGATGCCTTTGCCAGAGCTTACCGACGCCTGGGACATGATATAAACATCATAAAACTCAGATCCTGCACCAACCAGCTGCTGACACACCCTCCCAACCCCCCACAATTTATGTGGAAAATAACGTCCTGGGAAATGTGGATCGATTCGCCTGCCTTGGCTGTCTTCTTTCCACAAGAGCTGTCGTTGGCGCTGAGATTCACCACCGCATATAGGGTGTGCCAGTGCGGCTTTTGCTAGGTTGAGGAGGAGAGTGTTTGAGAATCGGGACATACCAGGCTGTAGACATCTGAAGGCCCTGGAGCAGTACCACCAGCGATGTCTCCGCAAGATCCTCAGGATCTGTTGGGAAGATAGGCGAACCAACATCAGTGTTCTGAAAAAAGCCAACATCCCCAGCATCATGTCCACAATCACTCTGCACCAGCTACGGTGGACAGGTCATGTCATACCCATTAGCTACCGCCTTCCAAAACAAATGCTGTATGGCCAGCTGAAGGAAGGACAGTTCGGGGGGAAGAAAAAGAGGTACAAAGACGACATCAAAACACACCTGAGAAAGTGTCGCTTCAGCCTCAGCAACTCTCTGCCCTCTAGAGAGATATATGTGGAGCAGGATGGTCCATGAAGGCACCGGACACCTAGAAAAAGGACCTCCACCGTGCCACAGAGGCAAAGCTGCAACAGAGAAAGAAGAGATCTACCACCAAAACAGCTCCGCACACCACCACCATGACAACCACTTACATATGCCCCTACTGCAATAGAGACTGTGGATCAAAGATCGGCCTACAGCCACCTACAACCACCTGAAGAAGACCCACGGCTGACCAGACCAACTGACAGGAGGACAATCATACTCGTTTCGAGTGATTGCCCATGATGCATGCATGTGCGTATGGGGTTTAATTCTAGAGCATGTGCATGTGGCGATTAGTCACCGCAGTAGATGGCACACAGGGCTGCAAGGTTGACATTAAGTACCTCTCGACCCATGCTTGCTTCTAAATAGTGATTCATGGGAGCTTAACTTCCAGTTCCAATCAGCGTCTGTTTGAATCCAGTCACCCGGGCCGCATTAACCACTTACCGGTAAGCCCTATTTTAGACATCGGGTATTCAAACATTGCCAATCTACAAGCTCACAAAGTGTTGCATAGCATCACTAAAAACTTTTTTTTTACAAATGTTGAAACATTTCGATTTCTTTTTACAATTTATCCTATAATGACATGCCCAAAATAGAGATGCCAGGCTAACCTACCCCCTTCAGGACAGAGAACAATTCATGGCACTACTAGATGAGCCTCAAATTCACATTCAAACATTTCAACAGTGATGGTTATTAAATACATTATAATTGATTGATATGGGGTAAAGAAAGAAAGGAAGAAAGAAAGAAAGAAAGAAAGATTGACAGTGACAGGTAGATCTATAATTACTCCCATGTAGTGTGAAATGGGGATGGGGTATTCTTTCAGTCACTAGATATAGAATGGAGGGGGGGGGGGGGGACACGGTAACACTAATAATGAGCATTTCTTTTTGTAAATGTACAACTAGCTGCTCTGATCAATCTCCCCAGTGGTTAGACTTCACTAGACCTCAGCAATACCATTTCACCCCAGTGAGCTGATATGGAGTGCCAGAGGTTTTGATTGGATTTGTCAGAGGTGCACAAGTCGTTAGCTTAATTGATTTGGATCCCCTTGGTTGTTCTAGATATATCTTAGACCCTAGCTACATAATTGAAAACACTCTGCCAATAACCCTTGCTCGCTTCACCACTGGGCACATATTCAGAAACAGGCAATTTGATCGTATATTTCAGCATTTTATATGCATCATTTCACTCTTACAAGGTTTGATAACAAGTCCTCGGGTGGTGAATCCAAGTCAGTATGCTATGATATACAGTTTCATTGTACAGTAGCCCTGCACACAGAATGGCATATCTGGGCTTTTGGATGCACTGCCACTGGGAGAACACTGAGTACAAGACATTTTGATGATATTTGTACATTTCCCCCCCTTCTGTTGTGTCTCAGCATTCAGTCGATTCCCCGTGCCTGTGGGACTGTCAGTGACAGCCACTACGTTGAATTTGTACGCTGTATCATTACATATTTATATAGTCAGAATAACTGAGGTCGAGTGTGATCCAAAAGTAATGTGACGGGTGGGGAATGTGACACGTACCATTATCTATTCAGACGCAGTACAGCTGCGTTTTTATTCATTTACTTTTTCCATCTCTACTCCTTCTGACAGGAGCCATGTGTGAGGGCCACAACCACGCAAGGCCACAGTGGTGAGTTTAACAATCCCCCGTGGGGAGATCATCAGGTGACTCTTAAGTTTCCAGTTAAGACCATGCAGAGTTCATTATGTTGTATGATGACAGTGTTTGTGGGAACAAACAGATTAAAACTGTGTGCTTTTACTGGTGTCATGTGTTGGTGGTACCAGTGGCGTTCCCAAGAATTACATTTAGGGCAGGCGAGATTCCTGGGGGGGGGGGGGGGACTCGGGGGAAAATCTCGGGGGAAACAAGTTAACAACACTACACTGACTACAAAACTGAAAAAACGTTAATAAAAACAATAAGTGTATAATCAATGTATGTATTTTTATTCTTAAAAAAACAGCATTACAGAAAAGGCGAACATGATGTCCTGCGCAAATTATTGACGCATTTCAACGTTGCGATTACAACAGCAACGATAACAGCTAAATCAAATAGTGTTCAAGCATGTAGTGATGTCTCAAAACATGAGACGACAGGCTTGCTGCACTTGAAAATATCTATAACTGAATCGTAGTTCAGACCTTCAGTTAAATCTCTCTCAAACGCTAGGAGACACAGACTATTTAGGCGAGAGGTTGTCATTGTACTTCTGCTGTACTTTTTATGCCAGGTGATAGCCTTCAGGTGATGGCCCAGACCCCCACTCCTGGCACCCCATGAAGACAAAGGCATACATTTGCATCACTATATGGCGAGGGTCGCTCTGCTGAATGGTTACGGTAGTGATTGTCTGCCTGCCCGCGTGAATGGACGAGGAGGCGGGCTAATGTTCCGACGGTCTTTTACTTTATTTTCTAGGGGTGGCGAGATTTTAGTTGGGCAGGCGGCCGCCTGCCTTGCCTCTATGGTGGGTACGCCACTGGGTGGTACAACACATAACTGACAACATGGTGCAGCCAAGACACATAATCACTCTCCTTAACCCATTAAAGGAGTAGTTCACCCAAAAGATTACTTATTTTCTATCAATTACTCACCCCACGAAGCCTTGAATTCATGGAGATTCTTTTGTTTTCATCGCATTCCTAAGCCAATGATTGGATGACCGGCGGAGTCTCCCGGTATGTAGACTCTTTGACTCTCCTACCGGAGGCAATAGCATATTTCCGCCGGTCATCCAATTATTGGCTCAGGACTGCTAAAACATCTCCATGAATTCAAGGCTTCATGGGGTGTGTAATTGATAGAAATAAATACGTTTTTTTGGGGGGGGATGAACTACTCCTTTAAAACTAAGGCCAATTCTACAGATGGCTTCTAAATCAGTAGTTCTGAAACTTTTTAGTGCAAAGGACCCCCAAAATGGTATGTATTTGGCCATAGACCCCGTGCCCCCCCCCCCCACCCACCCATCTGAAATGCGTGGGACCCCCCCCCCCCCCCCCCCCCCCCCACTGTTCTAAACCAATGTTCTAAATCCTAAGCGTGGATGGCAGTCAGTCCGTCCATTTTTTCTGTCCAACACTTTGGACCAAAAAAAGAAACACGTGTCATTCAAACCACTTTGGTCTGGTTGGATGTAAGCTTCTAGGGGCTAAGGGGCTAGGGGTTAAGTGTTAGGGCACAGTCACATATACGCTTCAGATGCACCAGGGTCCCGTTCCCTTCCGTTCTATGGGAGAGAAGGAGTGGAACTTTCCGTCGTGGCACGTTGATGCATCGTCTTCAATGTGTGTGAGTGATGTTCAATGCGAGTTCAACGTTGGTGAGCTTTAACCGGGCATCAACCAATAGGAAGGAAGCTCGTCGTTCACCCCACTTGGCAGGCATTTTGCTTGTAGGTCTCTTTCAGTGAAATCTGTAAGGCAACATGGGAAATTGACGAGTTCGACGCCG
This sequence comes from Gymnoscopelus braueri, assembly GCF_963280865.1. Classification (NCBI taxonomy): domain Eukaryota; kingdom Metazoa; phylum Chordata; class Actinopteri; order Myctophiformes; family Myctophidae; genus Gymnoscopelus; species Gymnoscopelus braueri. The sequence goes on along the minus strand of NC_137604.1, from coordinate 32,602,244 downwards.
TACCCTGATGATTCAGGGCACCTCAAGGTAAATTGTCGAGAGCGGGGACAATATTATTCTAAAATCATTGTTATGCTCATCCACCTTGGTCGCTGGTGCAGGACTAAACATGAACATAATGAACATAATGAATTAAAAGGAAGTCCGCACAGGCAGCTGCTGCTCCGAAAACGTTTTAATGTGCAAAGTGGGGACAATCTTCTCACATGGCTACACAGTATAATTGTCATTCTTACCAAAGTCTAATGTCAAAGCCATGCCCTCTGGGTTATTAAGACATGTGGCCATTAAAAAATCACATAGACTTTTATTTATTTATTTATGACTTATAGTTCACTTAATTTAAGATAAAATAAAAACAAAAGTCCAGGCATTCCATCAGAGAGGTGGCTCTGTATCATCATGTAGGCATCATGTTTTATTTAGTTTTTACTGTAGGCCTACAGTATGCTTGGTAACCATAAAATGCTTTATAAGAAGAAGAAGAAGAAGAAGAAGAAGAAGAAGAAGAAGAAGAAGAAGAAGAAGAAGAAGAGGAAGAAGAAGATGTTTGAATGGGGAAATATATTTGTAACCCAGGGGGCTTGGCCTCGACGCCAGGACTTCAATACTCTATTTAATCTGATTGTTTAAAAATAGATCTGAGTCCCTAGCCCATTTATAACTTAGAGAGTGACAAATGGAACCAATTGGACCCTAAATAACACTCAGGATTTTACAGTGTACACCTGTACTACAGCCAGTAGCTCCCAACGTGACTATTAAATTCAATTTAAACCCGACTGCAAGCAGCACACCTCCTCTCCCTGCCACCGGGTTCATTAAAGACTTCACCCACGAGCCACACTCCATAGAGCTGCAGTGACATATGACTCGCCCGCCAAATATAACATGAAGGAACAGACAGAGAGACAATACAGGAGAGAGAGAGAGAGAGAGAGAGAGAGAGAGAGAGAGAGAGAGAGAGAGAGAGAGAGAGAGAGAGAGAGAGAGAGAGAGATTTGGAAGGATGAGAAACACACACAAAGGTAAAGATAGTATATTTGTGTGAGTGTGGGCAGTAGGTTGTGAATGCAGTGGCTTCACACCAGCCTCTAATTACCTACTCATTAGCACCAGAGGTGCCAACCGGCTATTGGCAGAGGCTAACTCTGTGTAGGCAGCCAGGGTGACATGTTAACGGTGTAATTGCTTTGACCCACACACCCCAACGGCTCATAATTACCATCTCTATGTATTTATAATGTGAAAAGTAAAAAAAAAAAAACCTCGGAACGATTGGACGGTCCCCCGCGATCCTGGGGAGGTGCTCCCGATGGGAGGTGCATGTGCTAGCAGCTATTCGGTGGCTGCGATCAAATCAAATGTGAAAGTAGGAGGCTGGGATGTGTGACCCGTGGTGGTGGGTGAAACATCAGAGGTGATTATATCTTTAGACCCCTGGAGAGCTACTGTATAGGCATGGTGGGAGGCTATGCTAATGGTGTAGTGTGAAACAGTCTAGTGAAGTGTCCTTTTTTCTGGTGTGTGTGTGTGTGTGTGTGTGTGTGTGTGTGTGTGTGTGTGTGTGTGTGTGTGTGTGTGTGTGTGTGTGTGTGTGTGTGTGTGTGTGTGTGTGTGTGTGTGTGTGTGTGTGTGTGTGTGTGTGTGTGTGTGTGTGTGCGCGTGTGTGTGCGAGTGCAAATAATTGTATTGTGACTTTATCAAAAGACTTCACTGTGTGGCCTCTCTGTGTGGAGTTTGCATGTTCTCCCCGTATCCCCTATAGGGTAGGTACCCTCACAAAAACATGCAGTAATCCAGGCCTCTATACTGCCTCCCCCTGGTCAGCCGGGGCGCCTGATTGAGGGGAAAGGAACTGGATGGAATAACGTGTTCCTTCCACGCACTACGTCTAACCAGGGAACCTCCTCCCTGTCAGGTGATAAGAAGCGGCTTGCTAGCTCCTCACGCATCGAAGGAGGCATGAGCTCGATTTTAGGCTCTCCCTAGGCTGGCAGAGGGAGTGTAGCGCCCAGGATTACTTAGACAATTGGCACTGGGTGAAAAAAATGGGTTACAAAATCGTGGTAAAAACAAAAAAAAGACTGCAAAACTATATTCATCTCATTTGGCAACAAAATTACATTTTGATTTAATTATAATATCTGAAAAAAATATATATATTTTCTGTAAATGGTTCAAGATAAACAGTGCATTCCTTAACATCTGTTCGTGATCTTTTAAGTTACATCTAAGTAGGTTAAGGTCATGTTTTGACATGAGGGCTGACATCTCATTTTATACAGCTTGTTAAACATTGATTGTACAGGATAGTCTTTTAGTTCAAGTGTACACATGCTCTATATGCTCCAAAAGAGAGAGTGCTGTGATCCTTTCTTGATTTCTTTCCTTTCAAAGAAAATAATGAGTTGGCAGCTCTATGAGAGGTACAGTAGAGAAGAAGGAGAAAGGATAGAAGGTTAAAACAACCAGAAAGGGTGAAACAAATGTGCAGCACGGGATACATCATAAAAGGGAAAAGATGAACAAAGACCGAGGTAAGGTAACCAAATAAGCAGAACAAAGAGATGTAGCAGATGAGAAAGAGAAAAAAAGCTCACAACATAGACTGGGTACCATATGGTAAAACGTGGCAAGAAAATACTATGTGATGTCCTACATACAGTATTCCAGGTGGGTCAGCTTACGTGTATGATATGTGTGCTTTGGAGAATGCGCTCGCGTGTGTGTGCGTGCGTGCGTGTGCGAGCGTGCGTGTGTGTGTGTGAGACACACCTGGGTCCATGTGTTTTATTCCCCAGGGTATACTCCACCATAGCAATAGACACTCCAACAGGCCATAGAATCAGGTAGTGCCAGGTAGTAGCAGGCTCTAACAGCCATAACCCCACTCCTTCTCTCCCAGCTAGGGGTGTAATAGAAAGAGGTGATATGACCGGCCAGGGGGGTGCCACCGCTGCCTCGACACTCGTAAAAGAAACAGATGAGGACCATTCAGAACTCATGGCAGACTCATTCCACCTGAGAAATGGCATTGGGACTCAGCCGCACTCTCTCTTTCACGGAGGTGTGTAGGAAAAATGCGCTGATGCGCACACGCACACACACACACACAAACACAAACACAAACACCGGCAAACAACAGCACATTCACACCATGTATCACGGGAACACAGCATATGTCAGGGTGTTAATTTAACATGAGTGTGCACAAACAGGTCCCTTTGGTTACATTTGAACACTCTCAAATGGATAAATGAACACTGAGGATTTTACTGGGTACTTATAGTACACGTAATCCCTGCATGATAATTGTAAACATGTGGAAAATAATAAATAAATAATACTAATACTTCCACTGTGCTGCGGAACCTCATGTACAAATGTATGTGTAGGCTGTCTGACTCTGCCAACAGCATAATTTTAATCCTGAATAACCCTTTATTGAGCTTGGTCAGGTTTGTTTCTAAACTGTGGAACCATTGGCGTGTAAGCCTGTATATGAATTGGTGATTTTAATGTGGACTATGTCCGCCTCTGTTGTTTTTGTATTGTATGTTATTTTATGTGCTATGGACCATGTGTCCTTAATAAAGTTTGATTGATTGATTGATTGATTGATTGATTGAAATAAAAAATGCAGAACTATACAATATCTCTGCCGATATTTGCCCTCCCCCCAAAGATTTCTTCCTCGCTCAAAAATACAGAGAAATAGATCCTGACATAATCCTATTTTTTTCCCCCACTCCTGAACAACCTTGACTAGCATTGGCATTGAGCACACCACTCAGGGATGCTGGGACCCTCTCTGTCATTAACCCTTTAAGACCGTGCCGCGCTATGAGCTTGTAGATCTGCTATTTTTGAAAAATCTTGAACATTTTGTGCAAATCTTTGAATATATTTATATATTGTTTAAAGCAAATATGTTTTACTCAAATCTCAAATCTTCGCTTCCGGGGGTCCTTGGAACAAAATATTTTGAGATGAGGGTCCGCGGCCAAATACATATCATTACAGCAACATAATAATACATTTTTAAAAAACTGTTAGGATTTAGAAGACATTTGTAGATACCCAGAAGCAAAGATTTGAGTTAATAATATTTGTTTTAAAATATATATATATATATATTTTTTAATTGCACAAATGTTCACAAATAAATAAATAAAAAGCAGATCTAGCACTCGGTGCCGCGCTATGAGCTTGTAGATCTGCTATTTTTGAATAGCCAAAGAAATAAAATAAAATGACACAGATTCCTTCCCGGTCTCAATGGGTTAAGAGCCATAACACAGTAAATCTGGAAACTAGATTGCAGGGCAGTGAGCTGTGGCAGGGGGTTCAGGCGGGCGGGCAGGCAGGCAAAGGCAGGAGTGATGGTGTCGGCAGTTAAATCGAACCGACGAGGGGGAAATACAAACATTTGACTGGGATTCAATTGACTTTTGATCAGACTCAATAAGAGCCCGTTATATGCCTAGAGGGGTGTGTGTGTGGGTGCGGGGGAGGCGGGCCCACCATCTCTGCAATGCCATGGTGACTAACGCATTTTGAGTTATTAGCGGTTAATGCGTTGGGTGGTGAGGGAAAAGGAGAGGATGAAAGGGACTGCAGAAAGAATAGAGAGCGAGGGAGTAAACCTACATGAGTATAGATACAGGTGAAGACTGCCAGTGGGGGATATCATGAGGATACCAGCAGGACAGGGAAGCAAGGTGAAACCTAAGGATCAAATATCTAATCAGGCAATTTATTTCTCAGATATTTTTATTTATTTATGTTTGGGTAAGTGGTGGGTCACATGCAGGGACAAAACAATATAGATCCAAACCTAGTATATGGCTGTACTGTGTATCAAACACTGGAGGTCTTCAATGGTGTAAATTATATGGGCACAAAACTATATATATATCCACCATTACATATAAAAGGATATCAGTCATCTTGTCAATTGTGACATTATTTTTCATTCATTTGTGACAGTTATAAGTGTGTTCTGTAAAAAAAAAAAAAAAGTGCGTGTGCAAGTATCCCCCCCTCTCTCTCTCTCTCTCTCTCTCTCTCTCTCTCTCTCTCTCTGCTCTCTCTGTGCTGTGCTGTCCAGGAGCAATATGCTATTACAACTGACCAATGACAATTGTAAAGGAGGCTTTCACATCATACAATTGTTGGATGGGTCGCCATAGTTACCCACTAAGACGCTAGTCCTAGTCGTTATGGATACCACCGTGAGTCAGACCACGTCACAGAATGTCTAAATCCGACTTTTGGGCATGACTGACATTAGGACTCTGTATATGACTGACTCATATAGTGACGTCACTGGGATGACACTTAAGCGCTGTAGCCAACGATGGAAAATAAAATGAAATCTCAGAGATAGATTCCAATTTGTATTCCCATGTTTCATCGATCTCCCAGACACAGATCTAACCAGGGTATTTGGCCTTATATACAACCCAGATACTTATGTGTTTCTACAGAGCCCGTTCCACCTTCTCTTTCAGCCTCTGCTACGTGATCCTGTATCCATTTGGGTTAGACATCTCGGTTTAAGTTATGGACACCACTGCAGCGGGTCTTGGCCTGTCGAGATGTTGGTATTTTTCAGCAATAATTGTTTGGGAATTTGATGCGACTGTGAACAAAATAATAATAATAATAATAATAATTGCTTAAAACAAATGATCTTTAACTTTGGATCAGTACCGGAACAAGTCAATGTCGGGCCGAGAGTATAGGGCACACAATCAAGCCCCCCCCCAACCCCAACCACGATGCTGTGAAATACAGTCCACTAAAGCACTATACTGTTGCATTATTCAGCTAAATAATAACCCACTAAATCTTGACTTTACATCGCTTTTCTCACACAAGTTCAAAGCATAATGAGAATTCAACATTGCGTACAGCAGAGAGTACTTTTAATGAGCAGTACTGTCAATTATCAATAGATTTAGAAAAAATGGTCACATGCAGTCCATTCAAGTATACAAGTAAAGTACTACTTACCACTATCAGTTGCAGCAGGTGGAGAATGGGGGCAAACAAAATATGCATCTAATTTGGGCAGTTTAGACATTGCTTGTCGCTTTTATGTCTTTATGTTTTTTAGCTCCACTTTTGTGTCCGTATCCAGCAATTCTGTTCATGATTACGCTTCTTTGTTGACAATGCTGCACCTGCGCTCTTTCACTCTTGACAAGTGATTGATGATAACGTAGCAGCAATTGCCTTTTTTTCTCAGCTGTTGCCATGATTTTATCTAAAACACACAGGCAATGTAGGCAATTAACTTGTACATTTGCATGTTGTAAAGTTAACTGTGATTGTGCAAATAAACCAACTACTCATGCAATGCGACAGTTCAATATTATTTTATGTAAACATTAAAAAAAAAAGTCATTTCTGTTTATTAAAGAGCTGGAGAGACAGGGAGACCCCTGTGACTGAAAAAAACACTCTATAGCATTTATTAGAATATAGTGCTTTAACCTTTTAACACATTGGGTGCCAGAGGTTTATTAAAATATTATACGTTGAGTGCCAGCATTTCTTCCATCCACTTGCGTTATACATTTCGTGCTGTGAGAAGCCCTGACGAGGAAGTGCATGTAAACAAAGCGTGCGTGCGAGACGGCGGAGGGTCCCGACTAACGCCTGGAACAATAATATTTCCAACGCGACCCTCCATTGCAGCGTGATCGCCGATCGAAAACGGCTCGTTTCCACCAGATTAAAAAGAAATGGAGATATTAAGCTTTTAATCAAGGAGATAACATTGAAAACGCCGACCGGAAGGATTTTTGACATGGAGCCACATCCAGCCTCTTCTTCTCAGAAACTGCTTGGGTGATGTCAAAGTTTCGTTTTAGCGCCCCACGTGGCCCACATGTATAAAAATAGAATTGGGTCAAAAACGGTCCGGACCGTTTTCGGCACTTCTCGTTTGGACCCTCAAAAACGGTCCGGACCGTTTTTGGCATTCAATGTGTTAACAGCAAACTTTTTGTTTTAACCAAAAAATATCACTCATAAGGACGTTATTCCATCACTTCTATGTCCAGGATGAGCGCTCATAGGCCTGTAGGAGTAGCGAGGAGGGACGGCCACCAGAGACAGACCCTACTCGCAACACTTTCCCCCCAAAAAAACACTGTGAAAAAGAGGCTTTTGGAGGAGTTATTACACTTTGTGCAATTACAGTGGCGCACCTGTAATTTCCGTCTGGGATTTGATTCAATAGTCTTTATTCTGATGTTTCAGGGAGGCGAACTGATTTGACCACTATTTGTCCTATATTAGCAAGACATTTACAGTATGTCTTTAAAGGTTGAAGCCAGTTTGGGGTCGCTGCTGATTTGTCTTTAACAATGCCTTCATACTCCATTCCCAAAGCTGAATATTGTACAATGCACAAGGGGCCGTTGTTCAGTGTGACGTCCCGTGTGAACTGTAGGACCTCCTCTTGTGTAGCTGTCCCTAAATCTGTCCCGTGCCTTTTTTTAGCCATTCATCTGGGTAGCCCCTGTGTCTGAAGCCCATGCCCACTTATAGCCTATTATTACTATCACATTTCTGACAGGCTCACTATTTTCTTACTTACACTTGCCATTTAGCAGATATCATAAAGAATGAATTCACATATTCTTTCGGCATGGCGAGAGAGTATGTTTTACCCCCTGACCGTCCGTCCGTGTGTGTGTCCGTGTGTCCGTCCGTCATTCTGTCATTTTGTGTACAGCTAATCTCTGGCACCGTTGGCTTGATTGCAGCGAAACTGTGCACACACACTCCCTGGATGCCAGAGCAGAACCTCTGCCCCACATTTTTCAAATGGGCCTTTTATAGCGCCACCAGGAGGTTTTTGCAAAACACATTTTTTGACAGTACTCCTACAGATGTTATCCAAACATCACGCAAATAAGTACACAGTATCTCTATAGCCATGTGATCAACACGGATCTGTCCAATTTTCCATATTTCATCCTGATTGGCTAAGGTTGGCTTCCAAAGTTTGCAGGATTGCTCAGTTTTCAACGTCTCAAATCATGAACGCAGCTTGCCATTTCCGTGAGATTTCAAACGCACATTCCCACTAGGCCGAGGAAGAAATGACACTTGAAAATGTTCAAATCAGCCTCATGGTGGCGCTATAAAAGGCCGATTTGTGTTTTTAACTATAACTGCACCGATCTGCAAGAAACTTTGCACGCACACTCCCTAGAAGCCAAGGAAAAACAACTGCCCTGCATTTTTCACATTTGCCTTTCATAGCGCCACCAGGAGGCCGACTTATGTAAAACACATTTTTTTATATTAAGCCTTCAGAATATATCCAAATTTCACGCAAATCGGTACACATGATCTCTATAGTCATGTGATCACGATGGATCTTTAAAATGTTTCATATTCCATCCTGATTTGCTAACATTCACATCTAAAGTTTGCAGGAGTGTCCCGTTTTGAACAAAATGCCACAAATCATGAATGCAGCGTCCGGTTGCGGTGACACTTTGCACGCACATTCGCACTACATTGAAGAACAAATGCCACCCTTTTAACATTGCCCTATTATAGCGCCACCAGGAGGCCGATTTTGCAACACTTTTCTTTTTTTTATTACTCCTACTAATTCAAACATCATGCAAATCGGTACCCATTGTCTCTATAGTCAAGTGATCAAGATGGTTCCGTCCGATTTTTCATATTCCATCCTGATTGGCTAACATTGCTGCCCCACAATAACCTACCTGACCTGGCGGAGACCTGTGCTCCGAGGAGCACTTTTTCTAGTTTGTCTTTATATTCTAATTGTATATTAGTGGCTGAGCTAACATTTTGTATTTGTTGCAAGTGAAATAAATGGCTATGAGGTGAGTGGGGCTTGAACAATTTCATGCTTGCTAACTACTTTGCTGATAGAATCTGGTTACAGTTGTCTAATTTAAATCACACCCATCCAATTGAAAAGAAATATATATTACAACTAACACAATCATGATAACACATTGCAATTATAGCTATAGGTTGTTATTTCACATCAAAGAATAGCAAATTATGAGAGTGTAACTGGCACTAACAATCAGTGTATAATTGGACAAGATGATAGAGAAGATTTATTCTTACGAAAAATAGACTGAGAAAGAAAATTAAGTTAGTGAGTAGTTTAAATTGCAATCACGTTAATAGATTACTCGGCACTAATCATGATTGAAGTTTCGTGCATATCTGTTTATAGCATACATTTTCATCAACAGAAATAGCTTCATTCCTTTCCCCAAAAGACCTGACTTTGAAATGCATTATATACCACATGTTCTGCAGCTGCAATTCAAACTTGTGGTTAGGAGCTGCACTTGGCGGACAAAAAGACCTGTTATCATCCTAAATTAGCTGACCAGCTCTATTCTAAAACCACAGACTATATCCCGACAGCATAAGTTGCTCCAACACTTGGCCACATCGATCTAGCTGAGCTATTAGTTCCAAATTGTGCTTGGCAGACAGTAGTCACAATTCCATGGACACAGATCAAAGGCAGATGTGTGTGCTTGCATCCGTGCGTGTATCCGTGCGGGTATGCGTGTGTGTGTGCGTGTGTGTGTGCGTGTGTGTGTGTGTGTGTGTGTGTGTGTGTGTGTGTGTGTGTGTGTGTGTGTGTGTGTGTGTGTGTGCGCGTGCGTGTGCGTGTGCGTGTGCGTGTGCGTGTGCGTGTGCGTGTGCGTGTGTATGTGTGTGTGTATGTGTGTGTGTGTGTGTGTGTGTGTGTGTGTGTGTGTGTGTGTGTGTGTGTGCTCATGCACGTGCGTGTGTGGACTCTAGCACAATACCCTTATCTGGTCCTCACAAAACAGAGATTCTGTATTTTAAAAAAGTCCTGGAAAAGCATATTTTGCACTTAAGGGATACACAAGTGATTTACTTTTTATCATCAACATAATCCATCATTGTCAGTGAAATAATACTTCACAACGACTAATAAGACCAATTGCAGTTCATTAAAATAGGCATACTTGTGTGATGTATTTGCCACAGCAAATCATTACAGTGGTACGCAAATACGCAGTATACTGCTATATGGAATAAATTGACTTTAATGCAGTGTAATTTGTCTCTCTAATATTGTTTCTAATTTGATTTACTATATTACTACAGTTATGACAATGATAATGGATTATATTGATTGGAACCATGTGTTTAAAACTGACAAAACAAACAAACAAAACAAACAAACAAACAAACATCTGTATAAGGATAAAGGAGCACTTCAGCCATTTTCAACCTTGTCTTCATATAATTGGTCCTCACAAATTCTCATTATGATGACACAATTTCTGTCTACTCACTCTGGGTTAGACAGTTCAGACACCTGCATACTGTACCAATGACATCATTGATGGGGATTCTAAGCCAATAGAAAATAGAGCCTTTCTCTTCCTGGAAGTTTGCATGGTGAAATAGAAGCCCTATTGTTCTTGAATACAAAAAAAACAAGACAATTAGATGCAATAAAAAAGGTCTAATTTAACATTCTCAATCCCCCCACAGAAAACTGGGCAAGGAGAGCATTCTCAGGCAGTTGGATCTGGCCACAGGAGGAGCTAACCTTTCATGGAAAGGTAATACGACGATTATAGTCTGTCTGTTTGTCTACCAAGAAGGGGAATGAAAGCATATGTTCAATCAACACAAGGTTACACACGCACGCACGCACGCACGCACGCACGCACGCACGCACGCACGCACGCACGCACGCACGCACGCACGCACGCACGCACGCACGCACGCACGCACGCACACACACACACACACACACACACACACACACACACACACACACACTGTGGATAATGAGAATTGACTATGTTGTTTTTACAGTCTACCTTGCTACACATCATCTAGGTCAGTGATTCTCAACCTGTGGGTCGGGACCCCCAGGGGAATCCCCACATGATTTTTTTTGGGGGGGGTCCCCAGATGACAGTGAAGTGACAATTTAAGTAATACCTCAAAAAAAGAGAGAAAATAAAAAAGACTATTGCTGCATAAAAGGTAACCAACAAACTATACTATAAAAATGTTTTACTAACTTTGGCCAAATTGTCAAATACTGTAAGAAAGAGGTAACGATTTTGAAAATAGCCAATCTACAACCTAAATATCATAATATTTATCTGTGGAACCGAGTCAAACAACATTGAATGCCTCACCTCTACATTCCAAGTGCTTGTCAGGTTGGGGGGATCCCCAGTTCAAATATGATTATTTTGGGGGGTCACAGCCTGAAAAGGTTGAGAACCGCTGATCTAGGTCATACCTCTCAATCATTTCTGTTAAAATAATTGAACATCTTCAATACAAGTATTTTTGCCAGGATGTACTGCATAGTTAATCGGCTGTGCCTGTAGGTGTGATTTTGGTATGTTTTTGGTGTTCTTCAAGTGGCTTAAATAAAGTGCAATAAATAAATCTACCACATACTGTAAAGTAAAAACTGTTTATTAGTTGGCTCTATTGCTATTTCACTGTGAAACAAATTTGAACTTAACGCACATTCATAGATATTCATGTATGAATTTTGAGCATTTGATGGCTACAGGCACTTTAACGGATATACAACGCTAATTCTGTGGAGAAGTCAAGAAACTGCTCTTTTGCTTAGTTTATTTTGAAAGTTTTCCTCTTGAACGGAGGCTATAGGATCGATTTGATCTACACACACAGCTCATAGCTGTTTGTTTGTGTCTCGTCGTGCAGCGCGAGGCAGAGAGAGAGAGAGAGAGAGAGAGAGAGAGAGAGAGAGAGAGAGAGAGAGAGAGAGAGAGAGAGAGAGAGTTCTGTGGCATGTTTATGCTACTTCATTGCCTATTTCTCACCACAAATGTTTTCAGACACATATTGTTTAAGTTTAAACCGACTCCAAATAATGTACCGTCCGCGTCCGGCTGTCATCTTGAGTTAGATAAAGAACGTAGCAGCAGAGTGTCTCCCTAATGAAAATCAGGTGCATGTGGAGAAACATGAGCTGTTGGAATCACACGGGTGGATGAAATCATGAGTCATAATTATTCATAAGGTGCTTGCTGATGTAATCAAGCAGTGTGTTTGGGTTTGACAGGAAGTAATTAAAATTAGACTTTTAGGGACTTCTGACATAAAAATACACAAAAATGTATCCCCCCCCCATTTTTTTGGCATCTATTCTGGTATGTCCTCATTATGACCACGAATATGCTCTAAAGGTGTGAAAAACATATTTTTCATTTTAGGTCTTTAATTTGACGGCAACCGTGGATTCCCGCTCCACTGTCTCATGATGTGTCATTGTGTCATTGCGTGTCATTGCGTGTGTGTGTGTGTGTGTGTGTGTGTGTGTGTGTGTGTGTGTGTGTGTGTGTGTGTGTGTGTGCACGCTCGTATGTGTGTGTGTGTGTGTGTGTGTGTGTGTGTGTGTGTGTGTGTGTGTGTGTGTGTGTGTGTGTGTGTGTGTGTGTGTGTGTGTGTGTGTGTGTGTGTGTGTGTGTGCGCGTGGGCTGGTGTTTCACGATGCGGCAGTGAATTTGTGCCCTCCAATTGGTGTCAGATTCTCAAAACCATCTATCAAGTGATGACTGATGACTATGATGACTCCCATTCCTCCTTTGCTGGAACAGTTTTGCAAAATAAATAAATCCATTTTAATGCAAGTTCTTATCATTGTTCCTCAGTAATAGAGCAACACTGCATGAGATCGTATTATATAAAAAAAATAGAAATCCAATAGTCACTTCATTAATTCAGCCTCAGTGAATTTCAAATATATCAATCCTGAAATGCCATGAATCTTGTAAAAGGGAATTCTGTTGCTGAATATTTAACACACGTCTGTGCTCATTCCACACAATGGCGCCACATGAGCAGTCAGTTCTACAGCACATCATCCTGTGCTTGACTTGATTTCTAAAGTCTCCAGTTGGCAAAACTAGAGCCAACCAAAGCTGTCGACTTGAATGGTCTTGCTGGGAAAGACAACTGTGTTTCTAATAGTGACATTCAGGAGAAAAGCGTGATAATGAACATTCAAAGTGACAGCTAAGGGCCTGATTTAGGCTCTTCACAACCACGATGAGAGAGGCTGTTTATCTGTCAAGTGGACCTCAACATCTGCTCCATGATGAAAGAGAGGAATGACATGCGATGGAGACGAAGGGGAGGAGAACGGGTGTGAAGTGGCAACGATGCTAATCCAATTTGATACACTGGTTAATTCAGTGTAACAACATAGTCAGACTCCATATTTGTGAGGTTTCTGGCGGAAGGAATGCGGGCTTGAAAAAAAAGAACTGAACGCATGTGAGTTTAATTTTTTTGTGCCTTGTTTGTCGCTAATTAGTTTATGCCATCTGCATTAGAGTTGCAGGCAATTATAATCACATCAAAATATTAAGTGTAACTATTATGTATTGTGTATTACCTGTCTGGCCAATGTGTTTTTCTGGGAGATATATAAATCATGCGTTAAATAAGCAATGAGGAGAAATTTCAGGTTTTGGCAGAACTGCAAAATTGTATTATGATAGAAAGAAAGAAACTTGGACGGAAAGACAGATAAACGTGTATGGCATCAGGAGGCCGGGAGAAAGTTGGTACTAAATACTTATTGGACATCCTGGGAGTATAGCAATAACATACATGAATTATTCAACGAGTGGTATTGAGGGCGGAGAGCTCAGTCCAGTGTAACTTTCAAACTGGCCCCATATCAGTACACTCACCCCAGAATATTTGTTAATCCTCTCTTCTCTCTCTCTCTCTCTCTCTCTCTCTCTCTCTCTCTCTCTCTCTCTCTCTCTCTCACATGCACACGCTCTCGCGCGCACACACACACACGCACACGCACACGCACACGCACACGCACACGCACACCCTCTCTCTCTAGCTTTCTCTCGCTCTATCTCACCACCAGCACAGTTGAATGAAGGAAAACAAAGACCTTTGTATAGGAATTTGGTCCAGGGCCCAGAGACGGTGAGATAGTGTTAAAGGTGCTTTATTACCTCATAACACAGTTCACCGCTCTACCCTGAACACCGCCCTCCACTGCTCCCCTATTTCCACGCTCTCTTTGCGCAGCAAAGAGTGAAAATTACCCTGTTTACTCGCTCACCTAATTTTTAGAGCTACAATCAGTTCATTCAGACACATTCACAAACAGGGAAGCTGAGCACAATTTGCTCAAATCTAACTATAAGTCCCTGAGACTGTGGTAAACGCCGCCATTCTGCTAATACCAGCACTAACTCATTTCCAGAGAGAGGGGAGGAAGCAGGTGGTGCTGCTGATCATTTCCTTATGGTTGATCACCTCTCTGATGGAGCTTGCATCCCTCCCCCTGATAACTCAACATGCTAACAGAGTCACCAAGGTAACTCCCACTATGATATAATATTAGCTTTTTGTTTTATGTGTTATTTCTTAGCTGTATGAGGTTGAACAGGAATAGTTCCTATTATTTTAACCCATTAAGACCTGAGGCCGATAAAAAAAAAAAATCTAAATCTTTTTTTTATTTTGTATTATACAAAATATGATTAAAAAGTGAAAAATACCTCAAAATATATAATATCTATATATTTAAGATTTGCACAAATGTTCAAGATTTTTCAAAAAATAATATTACATAATAATATGAGAATATAAGCTCATAGTGAGGCTCTCTGTGTCGCATTATGAGCTTGTAGATCTGCTATTTTTGAATAGCCAAAGAAATCTAAAATGACACAGATTACAGTCATTTAGCAGATGCGTTCCCACTCTTAATGTGTTAAAGGTAGGGTAAGTGATATTTTTTGGTAAAAACAAAAAGTATTTTTTTAAAAGGTTAAAATACTATATTCTGATAGTAATCATTGCTATAGAGTGTTTTTTCAGTAACAGATGTCTCCCTGTCTCTCCAGCTCTTTAATAAACAGAAAATACATTTTTCGGTAGGTGTCAAAATCTCAGCCAATCAGGAGAAAGTACCCATTTTTAAGCTTAATTTGTATAGTTTTCAGTTCAAATTTTGCATGCTCATTTCTTAGTGTCATCACTTCCAATTTCACTTGTTTAATCTGTGTCCTGATTGAGTTCTCTGTCCTGGTTGGATAAAATTGGAAATGAAAAGAACTACAAAAAAAAAAAAACTACAAAATACATTTTCTGTTTTATAAAGAGCTGGAGAGACATGGAGACTCTTTATATGGACAGGACACACTATAGTAATGAGCACTATCAGAACATAGACCCATTTTGCAATTATTTGAAACTTTGCAAATCACTTACACTACCTTTAAGAGGACAATTCACTATCGCTTCATATTTCTGCTGTTATCTCTAGTTCTGAGTAGTCAGGCCTTTATGCTTGACTTGGTTTGCGTGCCGTCTCACACACCGAGAATAGCCAATCTGCTGGTAGATCGGCTATTGTCGGTGCACAACACCGGCACGCAACTATGTAGGCTACTGTATGATATAGGGCTTTTCCACTGTGGCAGGAAAAGCAGAAAGGTTGGTTTTAAATTGTATAAACAAGCATAATATTTGTATTGATTGCGAGCAGGCAGGGCATCACTGGAAATAGTTTCGATATGTGTCGTCTTGTGTGCGAGTTATAACCTTTCTGATTGCCTCTCTATCTATGTCAAATGTGTACAGTAGGCCTACTAAGGATTTAGTCAGAATCCTATAGGACTGATGAACTACAGTATACACTACAGTATACCTGCAAGGATGTGAAAGCAATCAGAGCTGACCATCCGCCAACTGCTAATGCTAGAGCATAAGTATGAAACCTTATCTCCGCAGGAAACATGGCCACTATAGCTACCCCCCCCCCCCGACACACGCACACACACAAACATGCACACACACACACGAACGCACGCACGCACGCACGCACGCACACACGCACGCACGCACGCACGCACGCACGCACGCGCGCACGCACGCACGCACACACACACACACACACAAACTGGTTATAATTCATCCTCTGTGCTCCCAGACTATAGCAAAATACCGGCCTGCACTTAACACACATATAGCCTTGGGAACATTTCAACCCTTTCCATTCCTCTCTGCACCTATATGGCTTCGGGCCCATTTATTCAGAGTGCGCGAGTGAGTAGGTACCAGGAGACTTGTGTGCCTCCACATCTAACCGTCCACTTTGATATACTGTATTATCCCGAGTCCATCACTCATCTCCCCCACTGCCAATTTCTCACCACCACCGTCACCATCACCTTTTATGCCACTTACAGAAGCCATTACCACGCACAGAACTGACCCCCCCCCCCCCCCCTCCCCTCCCCCCTCTCCGCCTGAGGCTATACCCAAGGAAAGAATCAAAAGAAGTCCATCGCTTTTTGTACCAGCTGCCTCAGGTATGTGAACATAAGAAAAGCTGAAATTGGTATAGCAGGGATAAATTGTGTCTGGTGGAGGAAGGGTTAAGCCCCCTTTTGTGGAGGCCCAGGGGCTATGTATGTAACGGGAGGTAGAGAGAGAAAGATGGAGGGATTTTCACCACTGTATAGGCCCTAAGGGGTTAAATTTGTTCCACTGTGGCTTAGATGCAGGTTGGATTCGCCTCAATGACCCTGGTGTGTGCGTGCGAGAGAGAGAGAGAGTGAGTGAGTGAGTGAGCGAAAGGGAGAGAGAGACACCACAGAGACAGGCATCTCTGTGCATGCGAGTGTTGCATCTGCGTTTCTATGAGTTCCAGTGTACGATTAAAAGACAGACACTTGAGCATCGCCCCATGGCTCTTCTCGCTTTGGTGCGTCTAAGACTAGCTAAACCCCGCCGGAGCCAAACATCTGACTGCATCTGTCAATATTGACGTGAAGGGAACACACTCTCTCGGAATATAATCCTGCATGTTCAAACCTGGACTGAATAAACAGCTTAGACTAGGGCTTCCCACAAAGCCTTACCCCTAATGCCTAATCTTTTGAGGCATTTTTGTTTTTACTATTTTACGATTTTGTTCTTAAATAGTTCAAATAGCCGATCTACATAGACAGGTTGTGAGCTTGTAGATCGACTATATCGAACTGTTTTAAAACGTTTTTCAAAATAGTAAAACAATAAAATGCCTAAAATGTTTATGCGTAAGGGGTAAGGCGGCACACAAGATAGGGTCCCAGGTCTGAAGACCCAAAAGATACATTCAGTGTCTCCCCGTGACCCTAACTTACAGAAATACTTTATGAATGAACCACTTAAGACCCAGTGAAAATAGCAGATCTATAAGCTAACAACGTGTTTGTGATTCGTGACACGTTGGAAAAAGCCGCGACCCCAAAATGAGTCCCAACCCATTGTTTGGAAAACACTTCTTTCATTGTAGGCTACCGACAAGTCCTTGACCTAACTTTCTCTGCAGGGTTTCCCTTGTAGTCCAGTTGTAATAGGGTGCTCAATATGCTCTCTTGTCTGCCAAATCCCTACACTGTATTAGCTTTCTATTCACTTCAAAGTAGCTTCAGTAAGTAGCTAGCTACCTTACTCCTAAATTAGAAATGTTTAAAAAGTGCAACCAATGCAAAGGGAGGGTGGCAAGTGTCCCAATACTTAATAGCTGCTATAGTTGCTAGCCCTAGTTACAGGAGATTTGGTTACCAGTATCGGAATGTCTAGATTGTCTTCAGTAGCCTGCAAACGTTAATCAGCTCAATGGATATAATTTTGTGAAATAAAACAAGATAATATCACTCCTGTGCTCAAACAAAATGACAAGCAACACAACGTTACTGGATTGTCTGTTTTCAACACACAGTTGAAACACACATTCAGAGAAAGACAAAGGTCCATCAATACACGGCCTGTATGATTTATTATGGAAAAACTGCATTTCCGTGTTCACCAAAAACTGCTGAGGTGACACATTCTCCTCGCAGGGCTCCGGTCTTCATGCAGGAGTAGACAATACTGGATGATATAGTCAGCTATCCGATTACAGGCAATGACCATTTACGGGGAGTTGACATTTACTGTCCCTGTCTGTCACTCAGAGCATTATCCAATCAGACAGTGACATATGGTTAGGAATAGGGTCTGTGTCTTCAGAGATCTAAAGATAAGAATTGTATTTCCATTTAATCAATGGGCTGTGTGCTTTACTGCAATGAATAATGCATTTGC
Organism: Gymnoscopelus braueri; assembly: GCF_963280865.1. Lineage (NCBI taxonomy): Eukaryota > Metazoa > Chordata > Actinopteri > Myctophiformes > Myctophidae > Gymnoscopelus > Gymnoscopelus braueri. The sequence continues at coordinate 32,584,064 of NC_137604.1, read as the reverse complement.
TCTTCAATCCGGCTTCACTCTCACTCTCTCTCCTGCTCGCTCTCACCCTTTCTTAAGGGCTTTGATATACTTCGTTGCGTGTGGTGTCGTGCACCGGGGACAGCAGACCTACAAGTTCACCACGTATCGCAATGCTAGCTATTTTCTTGTAGATCTATTTTTCCTGTAGATCTGCTATTTTCGGCGTGCAACACCCGGCGCACAACTACTGTAAGTATAAATCCGGCTTTAGCCTCGCTCTTGCCCTCTCGCCCACGGTGTTTGTGATGCACGCCGTTATGCGGAGTGTCTCAAGTGTTTTCATACCTTTGCACTTCATAATAAAGTGAAGGTCTCGATCTCTCTCCGAGAGCGCCACTTCATTTTCGCTTAACAATCCGCCGAGGCTGCATGATGAGGAAGGGCATGCAGCTGAGCAAGCTAAACAGTCCCCTTGAAATGCAGGGAGGCCAGTTAACGCATGCTTAACAACTGTTAGTTTGTTTTTAGGTTGCACACCTCTTCTCTCTCATGTACTGTATAAGTGCCTCTTCTTGGAAAACATGCAGAAGGAGAGGAAGAAACAGTGCAAAATGTAAATGCGGCGGTTCGACGCGTTGTGAGCTTGTAGATCTGCTATTTTCAAATAAACTCTTGGGGGGGAATTATAATAAGCAGACCTGGCAACACAACTCGGGATTCCTGAATCGCTGCCCTCCAAACCCTCCTGTCTAGCATCAGGGTCTTGAGTTCTGTTGTTAGCTCCAATGTCGTGGCGGCCGCAGGGTACTGTATCTACATAGGTGGTGTGCCTCTTTCCTGTCCTGGCTGTGCCCTGGGTTGGCCTCCCACAGTGTCAGTCTGCTTGCCACCAATTATTTTGTTTGTGAAAATATTTTAGAAAATTGCTTACATAGTTTAAAAGATTTTTTTTTTTTGAGAAATGCATCAGATGTTTTTCTTGTAATATTTTCACCTATAATGAAAAGCACAAAATAAGGATGCCAGGTTGAAATATTCTCCTCTTATCTTTTTCAAATGTGGTTCAAATAATGTATCGGTTTGGGCGTCCTTGATAGCCACTGATGTAATCCACTGGCACGTGTTGCCACGGGTTTCTCAAGTCTGCCGACAAGTTGATGTGAAATCCTACAGCTACTTCCCAAACAAGTCGACTCCCAGGCTGTGCCGCACTACATTAGCCCACCTCTATGTACATCTCCTTACCTTGTCCGTCTGCTTTTCTTACACTCCCACTTTCCAGATTCCATTAGCTCCATTAAGTCCCATTCACACTCCCTCCAACTGTGACACCTAAACAAACCGACTCGACATCTCTTCCGCCCGCTCACTCAGACAGAGAGCTGGTGGAGGCACACAATGGGCCCGGTCCCAGTTCCTTAATAACTCTGTGAAGAAGTCTACAGATGCGTATAAAGTCCTATTGATCTCCTGTAGAGAGGGGGGGACTGGTAAACCGGCGTGGTGTGCAGCACTGACCTTGTCTCCGTCCATGTAATTAATTAAAACTTCACAGTGGGGCTGACAGCTGATGGATTGCCCCCTTGTTGATTGTTACTCTTGTGATAATCGCACACTCATACACACACATACACACACACACACGCGCGCGCGCGCACACACACACGCACGCAGGCAGTCAGGCAGGCATGCACGCACACACACACACACACACACACACCAGTGGTGTAAAGTAACTAAGTACATTTACTCAAGTAGCCTACAGTACTTAAGTACAATTTTGAGGTATTTTTACTTTACTTGAGTATTTCCAATTTTCAATACTTTTACCTCTACTCCACTACATCTCAGAGATTTTTGTTTTACTTTTACTCCACTACAATTATTTGAAATCTTTAGTAACTAGTTACTTTGTAGATTTTGATTATTATTACAAAACATACATTAACCACTTCAGCCTTCATGATGAGTACTTTTACTTTTGGTATTTTAAGTACATTTTGATGCCAATAATTTTGTACTTTTAGTACATTTTGAATTCTGGACTTTTACTTGTAACAAAGTATTTCTATATTGCAGTATTGATACTTTTACTTAAGTAAAACAGCTTTTTTCCACCACTGACACACACACACACACACACACACACACACACACACGCACGCACGCACAAAGGCACGCAGGTGTGCTCATCTGCACATATACATAAACATTTAGACTGACTACTACAGGCAGTGAGGCAAAAAGCAATTGCCCTGGTACGTTTACTGTGACATCAGCATTGCAAAGGCACTGTTTCGGCTGGTGCACATGCGTACCATCTAATGCATTTACGTGCATTGCCAATTCCACTTAATTGAAAACAACACAAGCTCACTATCCATATGCCATCCCAATTACTGCGGTACCATTAGCTAAGGCCTCCAAGTGTGTGTGTGTGTGTGTGTGAGTGTGTGCGTGCGTGTGCGTGCCTGTGTGTGTGTGTGTGTGTGTGTGTGTGTGTATGTGGGGGGAGGGTTCACTTCCTTATCCCTCCTACACATTGCTTCCCTTTGCCTTAAGGTTTGCCGATTTATACTTAAAATAGGTATTGCACAAGCTCACAACGATTTGAGCTTATAGATCGTCACATGACACCGTCATGTGATGGATTATATCGTCACAGTCCTGCAGAAACATTGTATCTCCATATTCCACCTGTTTTGTTTTGATACATTAATGCCCAACTTCTTCATAAGAGTGTGTCGCACAAAAGTAGCGAAAATAGCAGAGCTTATGTATGGGTCAAAATGTTGGAAGTGGTCAAGTTTCTCTGTGTTTTTATTTTTTTATGTTTAACCAGTGAAACAACAGCTTGTGACTAGACAACTACATTGGATCCATTGGAACACAGGTTCTTTTTTTCCATTTACTGAAAAGTAACAGTTTTGGACGTATCAGTTTTCTACCCGGGTGTGACGATATTATTATTAAGCACTATACCAAGCTTCTCCACGTCTTTCCCTCCCCCTCCCTTCATCCCACTCAGCCAACCAAAACTACAGTGTGTCATCCCTGTTTCATCATCTTCTGTTCTCTCTTTGAAACTGAGATTCTGGGGTTTGATTGAACTAACCGATGTAATTGAGTGTAAAAAAAGAATCCATAATCGATTTGAATAAAAACGTATCAATTCTGTGGGGGAAGTTTTAATCTTCCTTTTTTACTTTGAATTTAGTTTTAAAATAGCAGACCTAAGAGCTCATGCATCGCATTGAGCCGCATTGCGGTTTTTGCTACTTTTGTGCTAAACGGTTTTACGATTAAGTATATGATAGGGCTTAAGTTGTTAATCAGGCTAATTGATTTGATGGATTATACTCAATTCACTGATATGTATATATTTGTACTAATTATTCGATTAACAAAAAAATGTATCGAAAGAATAATCTCTAATAAAATCATTGACACTTCTTTGCTCTTTTTTGCCAATACTGCCAGTAGGAGAGTTTGCCGTTCTGCTTCTTCTTATTGTTTGGGGGTGAGTCACGTTCAACATCTAAGACAATTAAGTAATGACCCCCCCCCCCCCCGTGAGTTAGATCACGAAATACGTAACATATTTACTGCCAATACTTACATTTGTTATGTTTCCCCAATATTTATATTACGTATTCTAAATGTAAAACATATGTATGCTAACTTAAGTGTTTAAAGTGACACACACACACACACACACACACACACACACACACACACACACACACACACACACACACACACACACACACACACACACACACACACACACAGACAGACAGACAGACAGACAGACAGACAGACAGACAGACAGACAGACAGACAGACAGACAGACAGACAGACAGACAGACAGACAGACAGACAGACAGACAGACAGACAGAGAAAGGTATATATAGAGAAAGTTCTACTTGGCAATATTGTGACTGTTTACATTCATGCCAATGAAGCTATTTGAAATGAATTGAATTGAGAGACAGAGAAGGGGGGGGGGTTCTATTTAGTCAGATTTTAGATTTCTGAGGTGTAAGCGGGTGCAATTATATTTTCCCCCTATCCAGTGACACAGGTATTATAGTTGAGGTCAAGAGCTTTCCAAATCAGCTGACCCCATGTCTCTAACACGTTGTGTTACTGACATATAGGGCTTCAAAGGTGCATGTCTCAGGGTCAAGATTCAAAGGGCAATCTCCATGAACATGAACCACCCACAACAGTGACACTTACATTATGTTACTGTAGGTCAAGACCTTTGACCATTCAAATGATGTCTCTACTGTTGTCCTTTGTGCTTGCCTTTACTGTGTCTGTTGTGTTGCATGGACTGGACCCTCTGGAGAAGTGTGTGTGTGTGTGTTTGTTTGTGTGTGTGTGTGTGTGTGTGTGTGTGTGTGTGTGTGTGTGTGTGTGTGTGTGTGTGTGTGTGTGTGTGTGTTTGTGTGTGTGTGTGTGTGTGTGTGTGTGTGTGTGTGTGTGTGTGTGTGTGTGTGTGTGTGTGTGTGTGTGTGGCGACTGTTCTCGCCAAACCTGGTCACAGCAGCCATCAATGCATTTATACTGTATGAATGCGCTCGGACGTGACCGGATCGTCCGTGTGCGGCCTGTGAGACATATATATGTTCACGCACGGCCGCACGTCCCAATTCAATTCAAAGTCTGAGCTTTATGTGTTTTGCCATGAGAAAACGTCACTTCAAACACTTAACATATGTTTCACATTTTTGAACACGTAATACATAGGCTACTGGGGAAACGTAGCAAATGTAAGTATCGGCAGTAAATATGTTACGTATTTCGCGACTTAACTTAATCTATGCACGTTTTCATGGTGTGGTCATTACTTATCCATGGTACGTTTGCTAATGAGATCGTGTTGGCCAGTGAAGTGCCAGAAGCTCTCAAGCATCTCTCATTCTCTCTCTCTCTCTTCCCCCCCCCCCCCCTCCTCTCTCTCCCCACACATTCACTTTCCGCCTCTCTCGGTCTTCCTCTCTATCGGGAGGCACATGCTGTCTAGAGGCAATATGTGATTACAGCTATTCAAACCCATGACAATAGTTTTGGGATTGCTTGTCCTTATGAAAAGGCAGGGGTGTGGATGTTCTCATTACAAAAAATATTTATAGTTATTAAATTAATTCTCTTTTACTTTCGGGTTGAAAAGATTATTATATTTGTTATGGTTCGCACGTTTCAATTTGTAAGGGTAAATGCTAGTGAAATACTCGCACTGTAGCTCACACGCTTCCCCTCAAAACAGGAGAAGCTCTCTCATAGCATTGTGCCAGAAAAGAAAATGTGTAACCTATGTCTACCAGGGTGTCATGTTTCCATCGTTGCCGATCGGAGCTGGAGCCAATAAATAATAAAGACTACTGCAGAGTCATTTGCCAATTGTATCCTTTCCCACCAAAGACAAAAGCCAGATTTGACTGCGGGTGTTAGAGGATTTTTTTTGTCCATTGGGAAAGGGGCTTTAGTCTTGTTACTTACAGTGCTGCTGGTGAGTCATCTATGCATCATCGGTGCCAGAGTGAAAGGACGTGCGGGGGTTTGGAATGCATTCCTCTATTTAGGCGGTGCATGGGCAGTGTTAACATAACGAGGGGAGGGGGACCCTCCCTTGAAACGTCTAGTGATGCTTGTTTAGTGACTTATCATCAGACACAATAACAACGTTGTATTTTACTTTGTCCTTATAGACCTCGTTAATTTACCCCTGACCTCACCTGTGGAGTTAGTATGGTTTATTTTGCATTGGGACCAAGATCATTCTGGTTTTGGTATAGGTTTATACGAGTTGGTAACAAATTGCCGTGAGGCTGTGGTGTTATTTCAGTTATTTATTGATTTCAGTTAATATTATGCTCTAAGTTTGTTTTGTTTAACTTTCCTGGGACTGCATGTTTTGTTACCCTACCATTGCATCATTGTTAATAAAACTCTTCAACCTTCTGTGGTTGCTACAACTTTTGTGGTGCTCCATACTTTTAATACTACAGTTGGTGGTCATGGTGGGATGTTTTATTTTCATTGGCACTGGAAAATGCATGGATGGATGGATGGATGGATGGATGGATGGATGGTTTTATTTTGTCATTGAACACAAGTGTACAACGAAATGTACTTGACGGCATCAATCCAATGCAAAAGGAGCAACATAATGCATAGATGTTAATAGCAGCATTATGTATTACAAAATAATAACTGAGGGGAAAAAGCCGTTCCTGGATCTGGTGGTTGAGGTCTTGAGACCTCTGTGAGCGGGGGGTCTATTGTTGGGGTGGGAGGCATCCTTGATTATACAATATACTAAGGGCCTTAGACTGACAGCGTCGTCTGTAGATAGACTTGATTGATGGTAATGAAGAGCCTATGATATACGCTGAGCAGTTTTCACCACCCTCTGCAGTGATTTCCGCTCCAAAACAGTACAATTTCCATACCATGTGATCCAGTAGGTGAGGGTACTTTCAATGGTTTTCCAGAGTCAGGTGAGATAGTTTGACTTTCCTCAATCTCCTCAAGAAAAAGAGACGCTGGTGGGCCTTCTTTATCAGGGAGGAGTGTATTCAGATCTTCTGATATATGGACTATTTGAACAATTAAGACCAAGTCGATTCTAAAAATGCATTCTAAATCAGTAGTTTTGTAACAATAATAAAAATGTACAAAGTAACTAGCAACAAAAGTTTTCAAATAATTGTAGTTTAGTAAAAGTACAATATTTGCCTCTGAGATGTAATGGAGTAGAAGTAAAAGTACTGAAAATTGGAAATAACTCCAGAGTTAAAATACCTCAAAATGGTACTTAAGTACAGTACTTGAGTACATATACTTAGTTATTTTTTACTTTACACCACTGGTCAGTGTCTTGCTCAAGAACACTTCGAGACTAACCCAGGGGGAGCCGGGAATCGAACTGGGAACCGAACTGGAAACTGTCTGTTTCACAAGCGGCCTACGCCTCTGTCACCCTATAGGTTCTCACAAGGGTGACAAAAGAGACCTCGATCAGGTACAGTATAGTCACAGGGATGCAGCATTGTTGCTAAAGAAATGTGCAACAAAACATTAGCCCTTGAGCCCCCAACCTTAATACACTCAGAGAACTAACAACAAAGGACAGTGTGTGTGTATTTATTCGACACAACCCAAACCTCTACACAAAAATAAATAGATAGCCAGGGTTGTAGTTTATATAAGTCTGCAGGACCACCGTTGGCACGCTTGTTGGAGCTCGTATAAATCTACAGAAAATGTTCCTTACTTACAGTCTCTGTCTGTAGTGATGTAAAGGCTACTCCCTGAAAAAGAAGAGAAACAAACAAACAAACAAAAAACACATTCAGGTCCAACGTTTCCCTCTGCACAGCGTATTTGCACCTTTGTGTGTATGTTTGTACTTGTAGATATATGTTGAGGAGTTCCACTTAAACTTTCTTTATGTTGGCTTAGCAATAAAGACCTTGAACCTTCTCCTATACTTCCTCAGCCATCTTTTTAGTTACCATTTCTAGTAAAGGCCTTTAACCACTTAAACCCCATGTTGTCGAGCGTAGTCCCTCAGGGCTCTATAGTGACTTTTCTATTTTTGCTCTACATTAAATACCAATAACAACGCGGTGTTAGCTTGTCGATCGGCTATTTTCTGTGAAAGGTTTCCCAGAATACGGGTGCTGGGGTTAAAGTGGTTCAGACGATTGTAAGTCATAAGGACTGTCCCCTGGGCTGGGTCTGTTATTCAGTGGTGGAAAGTAAGTACATGTACTTAAGTACAATTTTTACTTTTTACTTTACTAGAGTATTTCCAATTTTCAATACTTTTACTTCTACTCCACTACATCTCAGGCAAATATTGTACTTTTACTCCACTACAATTATTTGAAAGCTTTAGTTACTAGTTACTTTGTAGATATAAATTACTGTATTATGAAATTAACCGCTTTAGCCCTATGCATAGGCTATTTTAAAATAGCCGATGGCGACGCGTTGTGAGCTTGTAGATCTGCTATTTTCCAACATTACTACTTTTACGTTTGGCACTTTAAGTATATTTTGAAGCCAATACTTTTGTACTTACTCAAGTACTCAAGTAACATTTTGAACACCAGAGTATAACAGAGTATTTTTATATTGTGGTATTGCTACTTTTACTGAAGTAAAATATCTGAGTACTTCTTCCACCACTGGTTATTTTCAACATGGTCATTTCATGTTTAGCCCCAATGGATTCAGTTCATTGCATTGACTCTGTCACGTCCATACTGTAGCAACATATAGGCACTCCTTGCCTTACCACTGAGATAGAAAACTAAACACAAGGGCCATCTAGTCGCTCAACCGTTGTCAGATTTAGCTCTCAAACTTGGATCTTAAACTTTTTCACGTCAAGGACCCCCAAAATGATATGTATTTAACCACCGACCCCCATCTCAAAATATGTTGTTCCAGGGACCCCCCAAAAGCAAAGATTTGAGTTACAAATGTTCGCTTTAAAACAATATATCTTCAAAGATTTGCACACATTTTCATGATTTTTCAAAAATAGCAGATTGTAGATCTGCTATTTTTGAATAGCCAAAGTGTAAAACAATGCTTTTTCTTCTTCTTTCTTCTGGGTTTCCCTGAATAAAATAAAGGAAAAAGAAAGAGGAAAGAAAGAAAGCTCAGTATCATCTCCATCTTCTAATTTTGGAACGATGGCTCTGATCCAGAGAGGGTCCTGCTGAGACACAAAGGTTATCACCTGGAGGCGGAGGCTCCCTGTCAGGTTGAGACCCCGGTGATGATCCCATTTCCTCTGGGCTGCCTTGCTCCAAGCTCCCACCGTAACCTAGTATATTTTACATTTTGTGGTACTTTTACTGTACATGAGTATTTCCAATTTGTGATATTCGACTGCATCTCGGAGGCAAATATTTTAGCTGCTAGTTGCTTTGTAGATTTCGATTATTAATACGAAAAATTATAACCTATTAACCACTTAAACCATATGTAATTGTGTGGCAATTTGAAAATATCCGATGTACAAGCTAGTGATGTGCGGGTTGACCCGTAACCCGCGGGACCCGCGGGTCAACCCGCGGCGCGGGTGGGTCGAGTCAGAATTTCAGAGGCAATTATGCGGGCTGCGGGTGAGCGGGTCAGCCGCTCTCACACGCAAAAAATTAATAAAAAATCACATGCTCTTGTTTTGTCTTTATTCCTAATAAGAATAAGAATAATAACAATAAAACAGTTTGAATACACTTGGGGATTATTTTCTAACCATGATTTTACAGAATTATAGGTACGACCCGCGGGGCTCAACCCGGCCCGCGGGTCGTGGGGCGGGTTGAGCCATACATTTATATATGGGTTCGCGGGGCGGTTTGAGGCGGGTTGGGTTCCGTGGCGGGGCGGGGCGGGTCATGAAAAAACCCGACCCGCGCCTCACTAACAAGCTCACAACGCGTCACATCACGACGCGTTGAGAGTTTGTAGATCTGCTATTTTCAAAATTGGTTGACAAATTTGTCTTCCACCACTACTAGCTCCAACTCCCCCTGAAACTGGTTCCTGGACACTTCTCCATTGTTGCTTTTGTTGCTCTCTTTCTTTTAACCCGTCACTAGGTCACTACATTATAGCCACAAAAACATGTGTAGTAAGCTTATTCTGTGTGGAATATAAGTCTGAGTATGTGAAACGATGCGTTTGACACCATCATTTCACAATGTCACTATTTCACAGAGAAATACACAGAAGACAGAGTATTTTTTGTCACACTATATTATTGATCTCACATCAGAACAATGTGATTGATAGTAGGCTGAACATTGGTGAACTTTAAATTAATACAATAAACGTGAATAGATCAGAGAAATAAGAGCTCACAGCACCATATAGTATCACCACAGTTGTGGTAAAAGTGTAGAAAGTGTAACTGACAAGAGTTGATAGCGCTGACTGCCTCAGGATGAGTGCTACTATGAAAGCTTTTAGTTTCCTGTGTGATAGTTGAATCTTTTCCCAGAAAAAAAGGGGACAAATGGGAACTGGCAGGGTGGGAGGGGTCCGATATGATGATTGGGGATTTGGCAGTGATCCATCTTACTGTAGGTGGTTTGATTCCACGGGAGGTAAGGCATAACCTGTGATCTTAGTGGCAACCCTGAAATAGTTTCAAGGTGTCACACATTCACAGTGGTTTGGCCCTGCTAGACTGTGATAGAAAAATTTAAGATAGATTTAATACAAACTATAAAAAGTGCTCCTCAGAGCGCAGGTCTCCGCCAGGTCAGGTAGGTTATTGTGGGCCAGCAATGTTCGGAATTTGCCAATCAGGATGAAATAGGAAAAATCGGACAGATCCGCCTTGATCACATGACCATAGAGATAATGCGTACCGATTTGCGTGATGACAAAATGTGTTTTGCAAAAATCGGCCTCCTGGAGGTGCTATAATAGGGCAATGTGAAAAGGGTGGCATTTGTTCCTCAACATAGTGGGAATGTGCGTGCAACGTTTCACAGCAATCGGACGCTGCGTTTATGATTTGAGGCATTTTGCTCCAAACGGGCCACTCCTGCAAACTTTAGATGCCAATCTTAGCCAATCAGGATGGACTATGAAAAATCTGACCAATCCGTCCTGATCATAATTATATAGATTATGTGTATCCATTTGCATGATATTCAGATGCAATCTGGAGGAGTAATATAAAAAGTCGGCCTCCTAGTGGCACTATAAAAGGCCCACGTGAAACATTTGGGGCAGAGGTTCTGCTCTGGCACCAGCGTGTGCGTGTACACAGTTGCGCTGCGATTGGGCTACTCTGTGTTGGCCCATACCACCAACAAGCCATACCCAAGCTTAATGCCTGACTACCGGCAACGGTGCATGACACATTGCACAAACTACTATGATTCCGACAACACTTTGGTGCGTAGAGGCCTTTAGAGAGTACAGAGTCCTTCAGAGTCCTTTGTCAGCTGCATACAACATTACTTACAGCCTTCAAGATTCAAGACGATGTATTTGCCATACCAACATTTCACTGCTCAAGGATATGCAGTGAAAGGTTGGTGTGGAATGCTCCACCAGTGCTAACAATATGTGTATGATAATAAGATATGATACAAAACACAAGATATAATATAATATGATATAATAATATTAATTAACGTTATGCACAGGGTGAGCAGCATTAAATAATACAATTGTTAATTGTATCAAGTGTTTCAGTGCATCAGTGTGTCAAGTGTAGAACATAAACAAAATAGTATCAATTTACACAGACCATTTAGAATTGGAATTGCATCTCCTCTGGGTTAGTAACGTAGGCTATAACTATAGTGATGCAGCCAGAGGGATACAGAAAATAGAATATACAGAATATAAATGGGAGAATGAAAGCAAACTGGGATATAGAGAAAATACATACATGCAGCAGAAGGAGGATGTAATATCATGCAAATTAGCCTAAAATATCATGTGCTGAACTGTAGCGATTCTGAGACTCCCATGAGGAGATGTGCAAAGACATTGTTCCAAAATGTGGAAAAATAAAAATACTGTGTGTGTGCTCTGTTTGGTGAGAGAGATTTACAGATTAAAGACAGCTGACCCGGCAGTTTAGTCATTGTTCAGGGCTCTGATAGCCTGAAGGAAAAAGCTCTTGAGAAGACTATGTGCAGCATTTCCAAAATACTCTACTGTCTGCCTCTTTCACGCAGGTTTAACTGTACAGCCCAATGAGTATTCCTTTAACCAACACGAAGGCAGTGTATGTGGGTTTATTACTGGACCTTGGAGTGATTTGTGCCTCTATCACGAAGTGCATGCCATGAGGGACTGTCCTTGTCCCTGCGAAAAGCCAGACCTCAAGTCCTTTATTCATCTAGAATGGGTTGCACTGACCATTTGTACCAAAATGAGTGCCACCTGAGCTGCCCCTTTAACTGATTTGACCCGAAGTCGGGCTCCAACCAACTGCCAAGGAAAGAGACACATCAGCCATGCATGCCTTCACTTAAACCCCCTATTTTTATATGATGATATCATCCTCAAATTCATTTGGATAGCATAAACGTTTGTTAAAAAATATGACAAACGAAAATTGGTTTAGACTGTGTTGCATTCAATCAGTTAATTTTATGTTCCCAGGTATACAATTTTATGGGAAGTGTACTGCTTTATGGCAGAAATTAGGAACCTCAGTCGAAACAGGAATAACAGCTGGTAGCCACGTTTCGTCAATGGTAGGATGCAAGAATGTCAGTATAATTGACATGGACAGCACGTATGGAGGATTAGCTCACCAAAGTCAATATCGGGTAATGTACTTTAACTGAAACATTAAAGTTACTGATTATACAGTACTTGTACTGTAACTAGTCTACACGTCACATAAAAAAGGAAATAATAATTATGTTCTTTGTTTGTTGGAGTAATGGCATACTGTATTGATCTGTGTAAGCAAATCACCAAAGAACACCAGAGAAACTACCAAACTATGTAGCTGGCCTAGCGAATTATAGCCTCCTTTGGCGAGCTGCCAACAAACTAAATTAGCGCTTGACTTGGACAATTGGATCATTACTTGCAAATGTCAGCTAAATTGAGCTGAAAAGACTGCAATGACAATCACATATTTTACATAAGTATGTAACTAAGTATGTATGTGGTGTTACTTGATGTGATACAAACAGATGCTTGTTCATATTTATAAAGATAAATACTTGGCTGTATGAACTCCATGAACTACCAAGTACCTCACAAGAAAAAACAGGCAATCGACTCACAGTGCTGTGGTCCAGATTCAAAGCTGTTTGTGTATCAGAAACAATATGCATGCCTTACCTGCAAATTAATGCCTTGCAGTAAATCATGTTTGTAATCAGTCAGGTTGTGTCTATGATACGTTGTGTTTTTAGGTCTTAAAATATTTAGAGCACACATGTTCTCATGTTCTATACATGTACAGAAGCTTCAAGTGTTCATTTCAGTCATGAAAAGGGCCATTTGTTCGATACTGAATACATAAGGTAATTGGATACAGTGACAGAACAGGTTCAACACCAGGCTGGGTGTCAGAGTACATGATGCTGTATTGCACAGTCCCGTGCGCGGTGGACAAGCCAGGTTCAGAAAAGCGCTATGGCTACTGACACTGTTACATGGTGCTAAATAATACTACCTTTAAAAAAGAATAGGTGTTCGTAACTGGGCTTACAAGACTACATTTTTCTCCCACAAATTCAAAGCATTTGAGAGTAAGGGTTCAGCACCACGGACAGCGACCATGCCATTTTCATCAACTAATGAAATTGTGTTCAAGGCATATTCAGGCGTAGGGACCACCCTCTGCTTATCACGGACACTCCCTGTTCACTATCACCTTATCAACAACACCTACCTTCCCTTATCAACAGCCAATCCCTGTTGCAATCACCACAGTATAAATACACCTGCGATCTGTCACATACTTTCTAACTACTTACGTGGTCTCCAACATTAACAAAATATGTCTATGCTAACAGCGCTGTCTCCTACCGGACCTAAAGCATCATTTATACTTAGATGCACGGTCTGTGTGTGTTGTGCACCGAAACAGCTATTTCTGGTGTGCAACACCGGCATGCAACTATTAAGTTTAGCTTCAGCTTCACCCTCAAGCTGAAGCTCACTGTCCATTGGGGAATGAGCAATTCACTATGTTCATGACTGTAAAACAAAGTGCACAAGGCATCTGGATGGACCTCATGTGATCTCAGAAAAGAAAAACATTTACAATTAAAATACCTTTTGGTTTTTAGTACAAAACAACGGTGCAACCTAATTTCAAATACCTAATGAAGTAAGCAATAATATGTTAAACATTTACAATATATAAATTACACATCAAATTAAAGAGTAATACTTAAAAGCTAGATACAAATAACACACCTGTCCTTTTAATATCATCCGCAAAGCAATGGACACTGTGTGATGTCCTTGGGCATCAAGAATGGTGTCCACAGTGTCCTGGATTCTCGAGACACAGCTGCTGGGACAACAACCCTGTTACCTTCTCCTAGGTGACCTTACTGCCACTGTAAGCTGCTGGAGAATATGAAATGTTTGTGACTTTAATACGGACGGGGCTGTGAGGCTGTCTGTCATGACCCATTGTTGCAAAGCCTGGACTTCAAGCGGCCTTACAATCTTTCAGGCAAATGACTCAGGACTGACCCTGGGGACTGTGCTTCAAGGTGAAGGAGATGAACCAAAAAAAAACAGTGCCACGTGTCAGCTGATTGTCAATGACTATCAATACTGCTGAAGATTAACAGACCCAAAAAGTGATATTTCCATAGGCCTGTATAACTAGGCCACAGGTTTGTTAATGAGGCCATTTTTTACACCCACTATCAATCAATCAAGTTTGCTGCCATGACCATGATTAGACGGATTGTTGAAAGGCATTCTGGGGAATGAAGGAAACTGCTAACTGAAGAAGAAGTTGACAAAGTTTTGTGAAAATTGTATCACCAAAAAATGTTATTACACAGAGGGTGGAATTTTCTTGTAAGGGTCCAGTGGAAGTTGGCAGTTCTGGAGATGACAGATGGTGGCAGTGCCGATGGTGGTTGATAAATGCTGCCGAGATGGCTGATGTGGTATGGGAGAACTCTTGAAATATCCCTTCTTCTAAGTGCCTATTTTTTCCCTGACCAATAGCAGTATATACCTATGAATGGAAATCATGTTGACCTCCAATCAGTACTTCCATGTCAGCAAATAATTCAAATGTACTGACACCTCTGGCCTGCAACCGTCTCACTTTTTTTGAGCATCTTATAGTGATGCATTGCTTATTTGCTTGCCACCTAAGCCTGAACTGCGAATGGAACCGTCTGTGTGGTTCTGCTCTGTAAGGTTCCATCCAAAAGTGCTTTTTTTTGCCTCGGGCATTCACACTCAAGCTCCCAGCTCAGCCAAGGATTTTGGCAGATTTGTATCATTGTCACTAAAGTGCTGACAAATCAAGTCAATTAAAAACAGAGGGCCCGTCTCCATGTCCACACTCGCGGATGTTGATGATCGTTCCTGATAACTCTGCAAGGGCTCAGAGCTGTCCTACAGTGAAATCCATCCGTGTACATGAAGGCTCCCTCGTTGTCATTTTGTGCCCCGTATGCACACTTTCCATAACTCCACGTCGCTGCAGACTTTGCTGGAGGCAATATAGCCCACAATTCATTGCGTTGTGATGTTAAAAACAGCGGGATGACAGACGAAGCCCGCGCGTTTACATGCAATTAGCAACACAAAGCTCACTTGTGATTCATAGCCAGCCATTGTTTAGTTGTTTGTCCTGATGGCATGCAATTAATTATGTACGGACTATGAGCCTCACTTCTATCTCTATTGTTGATAGTAACCAACTGCCATTGTCACGGTAACGTGATGTCACAAAGTGCCGTACCGTCCTTCATATGTATTACATTTGGAGCCCTTGCACCCTCTTGCACTCGCCAATTTAGGCTGAACAAGCATGCAGGTGACATTAATTAAAGTCTGTGAGGGTTCAGTGCTCAGGGACGTTGAGATTGGGCCACACAGTCTGGCCTCCCATGGAGCAAGAGTGGCAGAAGAAAGAAGGCCAGTGCTAGATGGTGGCAGTTCTGTGGCAAAGGTAGACAGGCCAGACGAAGGGAGATAATGGAGGGTGGCAGAGCTGTGGTCATCGAGGAAGAATAGTGGTGGGAACCGCATCTGTGGTTCAAAACAGAAAGACTGTGTCAATTAAGGTTCGCTATGCACTTTCTATGAAACGCATCATGCATAAAATGTGCTTAGGTTGCCCTTAAAGTGGGGCTGTGATGCAACTTAAACATGATGCCATAGCCTATATTATAAATGAGAGAGGAAATCACTTGTAGCTCTAGTTGTGATCTTGAATAGACTATTTTGGGTGTGCCTATTTAGGGCACCTGCCCTCTCAAATGTCTGTGCACAGCCCATCCTGGATTTAATGATTTGTCTGTTCGTTTTTTTCTCTTCTTTTCTTGCCATGGCTGGCTGGAGTTAATGGTTGACTGTCTATGTACCTCTATCAAGTAAATTGGATTTCTATAATGTGGGCCTTTTAGTTTAGGCCTGGGAACGCATACTGTGTTATTTTAGATTTTTTTTTAGCTATGACCATTATTTTATATTTTGGGCTATTCAAAAATAGCAGATACAAGCTCATAAGTCAGGTTTTGTGATCGCGCTACGAGCTTGTAGATCTGCTATTAATTAAATTATTTTTATGATGAAATGTTGTGCAAATCTTTGATTTTTAATGTGAAAGATTTTAACTCAAATCTTTGCTTCTGGGGATTCTACAAATGTCTTGTTTTGATTGTAATGTTGCTGTTACATAGCTAGTTAATAGCAGATCTACAAGCTCATAGCACGGCACTCAGTGCTGCGCTATGAGCTTGTATGGGTTAAACACTCATTACAATAACGATACAGTATCTTATTACACAAATACAAATAATTCAAGTATGGATATAATGGTGCTTTCAAGTGATGTCGGATCACAGTTATTCTGAGTCAGGAACATGTCACAACAGGGCCAGTTGACTCGTTCACATTCACATGCTTTATGGTCGGGAGGAGGGGATTGATTATCTGCTGCATGTGTGGCTGCTGCTATTACATTCAGTATATATATATATGCAGTGGTGTAAAGTAATGAAGTACATTTACATTTAAAGTACAAGTACTGTACTTTATTATTATATTATAAAACACACATTAACCACTTCAGCCCTATTTTATACATAGGCTATTTGAAAATAGCAGGTCTACAAGCTCACAACGCGTTGCGATGCGACGCGTTGTGAGCTTGTAGACCTGCTATTTTCAAACATTTCAGTACTTCTACTTTTGGTACTTTAAGTATATTTTGATGCCAATACTTTTGTACTTTTACTCAAGTAACATTTTGAACACAGGCCTTTTACTTGTAACAGAGTATTTTTATATTGTGGTATTGCTACTTGTACTTAAAGACGGGGTGCCGTGATTTTCAGTGATTCCCCCCCCCCCCTAAAACATAATCATCAGGTTTTATGGTTATACTAGGAGGAAGATTTTTTCAAAAAAGTGTACAGAAATGGTTAAAATTATGTTTTATGTGGACACGCCTCCAGTTCATTAAGTATACCTGGTTCTCACCTTAGCACCTCCTCCACCACCTTAGCACCACCCACCTGTCCTAGTCCCTCCTCCTCCTCATGCCCACACCTGTTGTGTTATGATAATGAGGGGGACGGTACAATTTTACTATGTCACTAAAGGGCTGTTTTTCTATTGGCACGTTTGACCCTCAAGGTTTCAGCCTCCAGGTAGAAACTCAAAATAGTCAGAGAAGACATAAAACACCATAAAAACACCACCAGGGGGCTTAATGAAGTTCTATCAACCTCATAGACACATGAAAAACAGAAAAAGTGCAAAATCATGGCACCACCCCTTTAAGTAAAATATCTGAGTACTTCTTCCACCACTGCCTATATGAATAATGCTTAGCGTTTTAATCTTTCGTTCACCCTAGCCAGGTGTCTCTGTCCAGCTCTTCTCTGTAATTGCAGCCAGTGAGTGATTACGCAGCATTCTTAATGTAAATGTGCCCAACACACATTATTTTAAAATGGTGCATTTAAATGTTGATTTCAGCTTAACAATCTCGATGAAAGATGGTGTTTGAATTTAACTAACAGTTTGAACTTGATGTTCTAATTCATCTGTTTTTGTGTGTGTGTTTTTTTTATGTATTTGAGCTAATTACTCTGCTTGCAGGAATGTCTGTCAGGGTTTTTGGAATATTGTTAGTTTCTGTGTGTGCCTGTCATCTGTGTCAGACTGTTAGCCAAATAGGTTGAAAAGGTCACAGGTCAAGGTCACAATTAAGGTCAAGGTCAAAATTGAGAGCAGATGGGCAGATTTTAATTTAACTTGGTGAAAATGATCAGTAGGTTGCCTCGGAGAGATGAGAAATGTGAGTTGAAAAGGACATGGAAAAGGTCACAATCAATGTTAAAGGGCTAGACCACTTTGATAGAGGTTTGGGTTGTGTAGTTACCTTGCCAAAACATAATTGCTCCATTGATTAGACATTGATAAAAGAAGAGGCTCAAGGAGCTCTTTTAGCCCATAAACGAAGGCAAGCAAAGTTGATTCTGACAATAAAGAACATCACCAAACCGGGCACTATTTGCTTGTTTTTTTTTATTTATTTTTTCATACATGTGTCAACTTCCTGTTGATTTGACTATTTGAATATCTGGATCCAGATCTGTGGATCCAGTCCAGGTTTTATTCCTAATAAAAATAGCAAAATCAACAGGAAGTTGACATTTTTATTAAAATAAATTATAGTTCTGAGTTTGGTGACGTTCTATATTGTCAGAATCAGCTTTGTTTGCCTTCGTTTATGGGCTAAAAGAGCTCCTCCTGAGCCTTTTCACTGTACAATGAGTCAATGGGGAGCATATTTTGAATTATCAATTTCTAATCAATGGAGCAATTATTTTTGATTTCTTGACCACCTTTGGAGTTCCATCATGGCAAGGTAACACATCCCAAACCTCTACTAAAGTGGTCGAGGCTTTTACCGTCCCTATCTCAGGAACAGAGAGACATTAGTGTGGGTAGATTTTGCACATTTAATCTATTTTTCTCACCTCGGTTACATAAATATACTATATAATTAATTTTACATCAACCTACTGTGATACAGGGTTGTATTCTCTGTACCTGCTGCTTAGTGTTCAACAAATAATGATCACAGGCGTCAAGTATAAATCTCTGTCTCTCTCTCTCTCTCTCTCTCTCTCTCTCTCTCTCTCTCTCTCTCTCT
This sequence comes from Gymnoscopelus braueri, assembly GCF_963280865.1. Classification (NCBI taxonomy): domain Eukaryota; kingdom Metazoa; phylum Chordata; class Actinopteri; order Myctophiformes; family Myctophidae; genus Gymnoscopelus; species Gymnoscopelus braueri. The sequence continues at coordinate 32,565,203 of NC_137604.1, read as the reverse complement.
CTCTCTCTCTCTCTCTCTCTCTCTCTCTCTCTCTCGCCTGACAGCGCGTTGCAGGTTCGAGTCCCGAGGCCTTTGCGTGTCACTCCCCATCTCTCTCCCCATATCCTGTCAGACTACTATCCTATCAATAAAGACAAAAGCCCCACAAAAACATCTAAAAAGAGTGTATAGATTAAACTCCTCATACTGTATAGTGTATAGGCCTACATGGCATTGTCACATAGGAACTCTCCCTTGTGCCTTTAAGTCAGCTGACTTTGAAGATGAAAGCGTATACAGTACCATTGTGGTTGTCAAGTAGACTTCTGTCATAGATGCTTCATTTGGCTCCAAGACTTCACCAGAATGCTTCACAGAAACCCCCATTGTCTCAGTGCAGGGAGGAACAGATAGAGTATTAGGACAACTGAAATCCAACCACGTCAGTTTGCCAACATCTCAGAGAGACATTTCCCATATTTCAGCCCTGTAGACCATTTCCATTTTGTACGACTAAAGCAGTGTTATGGAGAGGATTATGCAGTAAAGACTTAAAGGGGAAATCCACCCATTTTCAATATTTAACTATGTCATTAATATAGCATAAAGGAGTTGTGTGGAAATAAGAAAAAATTAAAAAAAAAAATAACATTGCAAAAAAATGTAACATTGCAAAAAAATTAACATTGCAAATTACACTGTGATGACTCATCATGGTGTAATTTGCAATGTTAATTTTTTTGCAATGTTACATTTTTTTGCAATGTTAATTTTTTTTTTAATTTTTTCTTATTTCCACACAACTCCTTTATGCTATATTAATGACATAGTTAAATATTGAAAATGGGTGGATTTCCCCTTTAAGAGATTCTGCCTGGAACGTCACTGAAACCACAACAATACCTCAGTGTCTCGCTCTCCGTCTTGGGGGAGCTGAGTCGAGCTAATTAGCCATAATATCAGCAAGCAAACTGTACTCGCTTCGTTGACACACACTGCGGGCCCTAATTGAGTGCCAGGAGTTTTGAGGCTTTAATGCGGCAAAGAAGCAAGCTGTACCTTGGTGATTATGAGGTTTGGGGATAGACTGCATTACAAGCAGCACATCCTTGCAGAACCAATTCAATGTCATGAACTTTGAATGCTACACTGGATCAACAAAGTGGTGCTCAAACATTAAAAAAAGAAGCCCAGAGGAAAGAGGAAAAATATCCAGCACAGATATCTGAAATGGCATTCATACTTTGCCTAACTCCTTCAATGCTTAAAGCATTACCCACATAGCCTGACGCCTTGTTAACTCAAATAATGTGTCATTTTTCCTGTCCATGTAGAGTGCAAAGTTTTGTAGTTAACATAGCAGCGAGGATATTTTTACAGAAATGTTGACAATAGCAGATCTACAAGCTCACAACACCTATGACAAAGTATAAAGGGCTTAATTGTTATATGGGGCTGATGAGATCGATTGATCACGACTTATTATGCCAACCACATTAGAAAACTGCAGGAGGGAATGGAGTTATGACCAGGTGGTGAATATTGAACAAAAACATGTATTTTCTGATGGGGGGATGAAATGGAGCCCCATGGCCTCTAGAGTCATTTAGACCACTCATCCATTTTTAAAAGGGGATTTGATGGAAACCATTCCCCTGACTGCAGCTTTCAACTATTTTCCCTTGACTCTGACAATAAGGGGATCGCTCTCCCTATCTCTCTGTCAATCACACTGGGGTGTGTGTGTGTGTGTGTGTGTGTGTGTGTGTGTGTGTGTGTGTGTGTGTGTGTGTGTGTGTGTGTGTGTGTGTGTGTGTGTGTGTGTGTGTGTGTGTGTGTGTGTGTGTGTGTGTGTGTGTGTGTGTGTGTGTGTGTGTGTGCGTGCGCGCGCGTGCGTGTGCGTGCGCGTGCGCGTCTGTGTGTGTGTGTGTGTGTGTGTGTGTGTGTGTGTGTGTGTGTGTGTGGTTTGTGTGTGTGTGTGTGTGTGTGTGTGTGTGTGTGTGTGTGTGTGTGTGTGTGGGTGTGTGTGTGTGTGTGTGTGTGTGTGTGTGTGTGTGTGTGTGTGTGTGTGTGTGTGTGTGTGTGTGTGTGTGCGCGCGCTGCGCGTGCGTGCGCGTTCACATAAGCCTATATGTGCTTGCATGTGCACAGCTAAAACGGAAAACAAGTGTCAACTGAACTGTGCGAGTGTAACGATGCGCCGTTGAATTAACACACTGCACACACACGCACATCTGTGTGTATTTGGATCTGGATGTGTACACTTGTGTGTTCCTGCATCCATATTCACTGGATTAAACCTTTCAACCACTGAGAGAGAGAGAGAGAGAGAGAGAGAGAGAGAGAGAGAGAGAGAGAGAGAGAGAGAGAGAGAGAGAGAGAGAGAGAGAGAGAGAGAGAGAGAGAGAGAGAGAGAGAGAGGAGGGAGTGGGAGTGGGAGTGGGAGGACGAGGAATATCATGGTGGGGGATGGGAATGCATGCCGGGGGGGGGTCCCACCTAACCTCGGAGGAAAGGCCAGTGCATTAGACAGAGAACAGATCAGTTCCAGCTAAGAAGAATATAAGCACGTAGATTGCTCTATTGTCTGGGGACCTTCAGAAATGCAGTTTTGTGTATAGCTGAGGCCAGTAAGCTGGGGGGGGGGGCAGGCAGGGAGTAAGGAGGGCAGAGAAGGGAGGCAATCACTGCATAACCAAACAGACGCTGAGCAGAGCACATCAGAGCCACGGGCCAAGCAGAGGCAGATACAGATTGCTTATTGAGCTGTTTTTAGAGAGATGGTATATTCCGCGTGTGGCTGAAAATGAGTGTTTTTGCTATCCCCCTCTCAGAATAGCTTCCTCTCTCTTCCGCTCGCTCTGACAGTCTATGAAATGTTTGGAGGGTGTGCCATGAGGAGACGGGAGTTGTATACTGACTCTCCTCTGGTTATGTAATGGCCAATGCTATAGTAGTGCACTCTGTTAGGATCCCATACTGGTTTACACACTCTGTCTGTCCTCCTCATCTTCGTCGTCTTCCTCCATCTCTTGTTGGTGTCACCTTTTCTACTCTCATCATCATAGGTAGCCTACTACAGTACCTATACTGTATGCGTATTGCTCTGCAAGTAGACAGGTCCATCTATTTCTCCAACAAGAGAACTTCCTATGAATTTGTTTCACTTGGAATAATCAGGTCAACCGGATTCTTATTGCTGTTATCATCATCATCATCAGCATCATCATCATCATCATCATCATCATCATCATCATCATCAACAACAACATCATCAACATCATCAACAACAACAACGATAACCGAAAATAGCCCATCTACATCTGAGCTTGTAGATTGGCTATTTTGGTGCGAGACACGATGTACAACCAAGTATAACTCAGCCTTCATTTCTCTGCCTTTTGTGTTGCTGTTGTAGTGGAGTTTTCAAGTTTGACATAATGTTGCTGTCTACTTGTGTTTGTGTCTTGCACGCTATTTCAGAATCAGAATCAACTTTATTGTCACATCACACGAATTGGGTGAAATTATTTTAGTCATTAATTAGTTAGAATAGAGAGAAAAGAAAGAATATCATAGAGAGGATAGGAAACAGGAAGCAAGTCAAATGACAGGAAGGCACAGAGTCAAATCAAATATGCAATGCCATGCAATATTTTGTCGGTTGTCAAATGTAATATTTCAATGTTATCAGCTTTGATGTATAATCAGCATGGCCATCATCATCATCATCATCATCATCATCATCATCATCATCGTGAGTTCAGAAACAGGCTTGCAAAATCATACTTGGCCAGAGGTGGGTTACACAGAGGCTCTCCGCACCCTCGCATTGTGCACCCTAGCAGAGAGGTGCACTCAACTGTGTCTCCACTTTGCCAGGAAACTGTTTAAGTCCAACTTCAGAAATTGGCTGGATCTGGATCCCCCCCCCCCCCCTCCAAACACACTGGACACCCCAAGATGCCAAACTGAGAGATACAAAATCCCATTATGTACAGACGTGATAGTGGATTTCAGATTTTATATTTGTGTTTTAGGTTATTAGATTTTTAGATAGACAACTGCACATTTTAGACTCTGAACTTTGATGAAATTGAGATTGAAGTTTTATATTGTAATCAGCTAATTATTAAGTGTTTTTGAATGGACCTGTCTTTTTTAACCTGTGATCATGCTAGCTACATAAACGTAAATAAAGTCATCATTTTCGTCATCATTATTATAGTTATTATTTTTTAATTGTCATTGTCATACTACCTCACAAGTGAAGTTCATTATTATCTTCGCAGCCGTGGCTGAGTGGGTGCAGAGGCTGCCTGATAATCACAATGTCACCAGTTGGCCTCCCTGCCCGCCCATGTCTACTTATTAACGTGTCCCACAGCAAGACACTTAACGCCCTAACAGCGTTTTTGATGTCATGACCGTAATACGTTTAGAATCATATGACGGCACGCCCCCCCAATGCGTGGAGTCCCATTCCTCCTCCTCCCGTCCCCTCCATCCACTTTCTCAGCGTCCATCCCATGCCCCCCCCCCCCCCCCCTACAGTCCATTGTCCACTCTCCTCCCCTCTACCCTTACACTGCACCCCTCCCTATCCTCACCCTCCATCCATCAGGCTGAGTAATGGTCGTCAGGTCAGGGAGTCACCCTGCAGCTGTCTGGGGCAGACACTGATATCACACACGCACACGCACGCACACGCACACACACACACACACACACACACACACACACACACACACACACACACACACACACACACACACACACACACACACACACACTGGGCTAAGGCCACAGCCATCCATTCTATACACTATCTCCCTGTGCTCATCACTGCACAACATTGTACAGTGTATATATACGCTCACTGTCTGATGCAGTTATAGGTCGGATGTATACTTCGTCGTTCAAGTGCCGCGTGCCCGGAATTAGCCGATCGACAAGCTCACAGAGAGTCGCATCGTAACCCGTTGTGAGCTTGTAGATCTGGTGTTTTCAATAGAACAACACCGGAATATGGACTGAACATAATTCTATATAAAATAAAAAGACAGACAGACAGACAGACAGACAGTCAGACAGACAGACAGACAGACAGACAGACAGACAGACAGACAGACAGACAGACAGACAGACAGACAGACAGACAGACAGACAGACAGACAGACAGATAGACAGATAGATAGATAGAATCGTCTCAATTTTCTGTGTTTCAGTGCTTTCAAAGTTATGCTACATTCCAACTATAACCTTGATAATATTACTTAATACTTCCTTTTTTATTAGGTCAAGGTTTTAAGACGAACATCAATACCAGCTGCCCTCCACACAGTCCTTCAGTTTTACATTGATGCCACCTAACTCCCCTGGCCTCACTGCAGACACTGAAGTGCATTCTTAAACCATTTAGCTCAATAAATAGCAGGCCAGGGTGCAGCAACACACTTGAGGTGTATCTCCCCGTGGTACTAAACACTCTTAATGATGTCTTAATTGCCTTTTTTGTTCATAAAATTAAATATTAATGCCCACGCTGAACCCCCATCATCAGCTTCCCTACACACTGTCCTCAACATGTCAGTTAGTCACACAGAGACTAGTTATGATACCATTTGTCAAATCATGATGTCCCGATTTATCATTACAGAACCACTAAATTATACATGGTGTCACATCATAAGAGATAAAACCACTGACATGTTTCTTAATGAATAATAGAGTCTTAAAACCACACACCTTGGATCACATTTCTCCCTTTCTCCTTGACCTTACTCGTGAAATGGCAAAGGCTCAATAGCCAGTGGTGGAAAAGGTACTCAGATATTTTACTTAAGTAAAAGTAGCAATACCACAATATAAAAATACTCTGTTACAAGTAAACGGCCTGTGTTCAAAATGTTACTTGAGTAAGAGTTAAAAAGTATCGGTATCAAAATATTTGTGTATATCTGTCTGTCCCTTATATGTCATCATGATTTGTGTGCATGGGGTTCTCATCTTAAACAAGCTCAGTGCTTAATGAGTCTTCCAGTTTAGTAGACCTTGTATTGTGAATTTGTACTTCCATGTACTGTTATTCTCATGTCTTACTAAATAAAAGTACATCAATCAATCAAAATATACTACAAGTACCAAGTACTAATATGTTTGAAAATAGCAGATCTACAATCTCACAACGCATCACGATGCAACGCGTTGTGAGCTTTTAGATCGGCTATTTTCAAATAGCCTATGTACAAAATAGGGCTAAAGTGGTTAATGTATGTTTTATAATATAATAATTGATATCTGCAAAGTAACTCGTACCTAAAGTTTTCAAATAATTGCAGTGGAGTAAAAGTACAATATTTGCCTCTGAGATGTAGGGGAGTAGAAGTAAAAGCGTTGAAAATTGGAAATACTCCACTAAAGTCAAAATACCTCAACATTGTACTTAAGTAGCCTACAGTACTTGAGTAAATGTACTTAGTTACTTTACACCACTGTCAATAGCTAGCCCTATACATGTACGCGCTGCCTCTTGGAACCTCGAGTACCGTTACCACTCGCAAGGGGGCGACGTCGGTCTCTGGAAGGCTCACACAGAGGAGAGGAGAGGAGAGGAGAGGAGGGGAGGGGAGGGGAGGGGAGAGGAGAGGAGAGGAGAGGAGAGGAGAGGAGAGGAGAGGAGAGGGGTGCTTCTATCCGTCTGAGGGCAGCGCTCTGCAGCAGAGTGTCAGCTCCATTCAGTCACACAGATCCCGCTCAGACATGGATGAAAATTGATCTAACGTCCCCGCTTTGTTTCCCCGTGACTTGTATGATGAGACACATAATCACACATCGCCCCCTGTTTAATCCACTTCACAATAGGCACGTCTGTTTGCATTATATATGGCCACTATTGTTGCACACATGTATATTAGCCCGACATTGGAAATATATAGAGACATAGGATATGCTAATTGGCTCCATTTACACTCCTTTTCATGTATTTGTCATCATCCTCCAAATGGTTCACAAGTAGGCTACGCCACCATTTTCATCTCCGTTATAACCATTTAATTAGCATATTAATTTCTGCCTTATGAATTCAATTAGTACATGATGCAATTGCATTAAAGTTAAGGTCGGCATCGGAGAGGGTTAATGATGAAAACGTGAAGACAGGATAACTAATAGGCTCGAGGCTATTAGCAACACGGTAGGCACTAATGTATGCCACTTCGTTGCACTGATTTAAAGTAACTCAAGTGTGATCCTGTAGTCACATTATAATGATAATTCGCTTCCAAACAAGGCGATGCCAATTAATGGTTTAAAAATAAAGCATGGTTTATATTCCTTCCATTGCTACATTTGTGTTGTTATGGGGAGAGAGAGAGAGAGAGAGAGAGAGAGAGAGAGAGAGAGAGAGAGAGAGAAGAGAGAGAGAGAGAGAGAGAGAGAGAGAGAGAGAGAGAGAGAGAGAGAGAGAGAGAGAGAGGAGAGAGAAAGAGAGAGAGAGAGAGAGAGAGAGAGAGAGAGGGGGGGGGGGTGAACTGAATGGTCATGGCGCTGTAGGCTATTGCGTCACTAGCTGCCTTTAAACTTGCGCAGCCCATTCACATGGTGGTCTTTGGCTCTGGGCAGCTTTAGTTCATTCTCTTACTCATCATGCAATGGTTCCACAGCAAACTGCGGAAATAATTGGATGAGGGACATTAAACATTATTTCGCTTACTTCATGGAGGTCATGGAGTTTCAGGACATCAGTTGGCCGCTTCATCGTATTGATGAAAATCATCATCAACAATATGCATTTCTCTGCAATATGACCTCTAGCATCAGCTTCCGCTCGGATATCATTTACTTTGGGATATATTAACTGCAGCTGTGCTCTGCCCAGTGCTTAACTGTCGCCCACTGTTCGACTTTTATTCTTCTTTTTTTTATTCACTAGATGTGTAAAACATTTAATTTCCCTCCTATAACTGAGGCTGTGGTTGGATGAGAGAGGGATAAAAAAAAGAGGAGTGAGGGAGCGCAGCGGCGCTTTACTGGTTGTATTATTACAAAGGGCCACTATATGCACCCTGCCTGGCATCGCGGAGCCCCAATCAGGTGCCATCGCACCCGGTGAATGTGGATACCATTGGCTGGTGGGGAAAGGCTCTGTGCGCAAAACCATCCCCGCTCCCCACACTCGCCTTACAGAAGCCGAGCTGAGAACATCATCCTCTTTGAGCGCTTAGGCGCAGTGATTACATGGTATCAACGGATAGGGATAGAGAGAGAGAAAAGTCGGTGTTATTTGTCAGTGTTTATTTTTCATTGCATTTGAGAGAAGTTTTATTGCGTCTTTCGTGGTGCTTTTATGGGACTTTTTTTTTTCCTTTTTCTCTTTTTTTCTACTCGTGTGGGATTTCCTATTTTTTGCTTGTGACTTTATGTGAAGGGAGCGTCTTGTATCAGTGCACACAAGGAGTGCTGTGCATCTCTGGGCTCTATAATATCCAGCAATGTTTGCTCTGACGCCAAAACTCACACGCCGGGGCAGAATTGATTAAAAAGAGAGAAGCTGGGATCAAATGGCTGTGCTTCTCACGACTGAAGCGGCACAGTGTCCCAGTGACTTAACGCGCAGGAGAGGATTTTCAGATTTGGGCAGCCTTGTTGTCGCTGCTGTTTACTTCGTTGCCTTTTTACGGGCAGAGAGGACAGTGATGCTCATTGCTGGTGATAAAAAGGAATAATACGATTTCGTTTCATTTTTTTTTTTACCAAGTGCACTTTGAGAGAGGGGGAGATATGATTCGGTTAGTCCTCCTGCTCTCCATCCTGAATGGGGCTGTTTCCCAGCTACACTATTCCGTTCCGGAGGAACAGGAGCCCGGCTCCGTCGTGGGGAATATCGCGGAGGATCTGGGGCTCGACATCACAAAACTTTCTGCCCGTCGCTTCCAGACGGTGCCGAGCTCACGGACGCCGTACCTCGAGGTGAACCTGGAGAACGGCGCGCTCCTCGTCAAGGAGAAAATCGACCGGGAGGAGATATGCAAGCAGACCAGCCCGTGCCTGCTGCACTTGGAGGTGTTCCTGGAGAACCCACTCGAGCTCTTTCGGGTGGAAATCGAGGTCCTGGATATTAACGACAACCCGCCCGGCTTCCCCGAGACGGACATTTCCGTGGAGATATCGGAGAGCGCCGTTCCCGGGACGCGCTTCCCGGTGGAGAACGCCTTCGATCCCGACGTGGGCACGAACGCGCTCAGCACCTACGCGATCACGAACAATAATTACTTTTACCTGGACGTTCAGACGCAGAGCGACGGGAACAAGTTCGCCGAGCTGGTGCTGGAGAAGCCGCTGGACCGGGAGCAGCAGGCGGTGCACCGCTACGTGCTGACCGCGGTGGACGGGGGCATCCCGCAGCGGACCGGCACGGCTCTGCTGGTCGTCAAAGTTTTGGATTCGAACGACAACGCGCCCACCTTCGACCAGTCCGTGTACTCTATAAACCTGCCGGAAAACTCCCCCGTGGGGACCCTGGTTATCCAGCTAAACGCCACGGACGTCGACGAGGGTCAGAACGGCGAGATCGTGTATTCTTTTAGCAGTCACAACACCCCGAGGATAAAGGACTTGTTCAGCATCGACGCGAGGACGGGCAGGATCGAGGTGGCGGGCGAGGTGGACTACGAGGAGAGCAATACGCACCAGATATACGTCCAGGCGAAGGACCTGGGGGCCAACGCGGTGCCCCGCGCACTGCAAGGTGCTGGTGAAGCTCGTCGACGTGAACGACAACACGCCGGAGATAGGCTTCAGCACGGTGACCGAGTCTGTGAGCGAGCAGGACGCCCCGGGCAACGTGATCGCGCTGTTCAGCGTGTCCGACCGGGACTCGGCCGATAACGGCCAGATGAGCTGCGAGATACTGGGAGACGTTCCCTTCAAGCTCAAGTCCTCGTTTAAGAACTACTACACCATCGTGACGGACGGGCCGCTGGACAGGGAGAGCACGGACTCGTACACGATCACCGTGGTGGCGAAGGACAAGGGGCAGCCCTCGCTCGCCACCAGCAAGTCCATCAAAGTGCACGTCTCGGACGAAAACGACAACGCTCCCCGCTTCACTCAGGCTGTTTACGACGTGTACGTGACCGAAAACAACGTGCCCGGTGCTTTCATCCACGCCGTGAGCGCGCTGGATCCCGACGTGGGGCCGAATGCGCTGATTACCTATTCCATATTGGAGTGTGATATACAGGGCATGTCCGTGGACACGTACGTGTCGATAAACCAGGACACTGGCTACCTTTACGCGCTGCGCTCTTTTGACTACGAGCAGCTGAAAGAGTTTAGTTTTGCGGTGCAGGCGAAGGACTCAGGCGACCCCGAGCTCTTGTCCAACACCACCGTTAACGTCATCATCGTGGACCAAAAACGACAACGCTCCCACTGTGATCGCTCCTATCGGTAAAAATGGCACGGCGAAGGAACACCTGCCGCGGTCCGCGGAGCCCGGCTACCTCGTGACGCGCGTCGTGGCGATGGACGCCGACGACGGCGAGAACGCGCGGCTCTCCTACAGCATCCTGCGCGGCAACGAGATGGGCATGTTCCGCATGGACTGGAGGACGGGGGAACTGAGGACTGCCAGGAGGGTCTCCCCAAACGCGACCCCCAGGGCTTCTACGACCTGCTGATCGAGGTGCGGGACCACGGCCAGCCGCCTCTCTCGTCCTCGGCCAGCGTCAGCGTCGTCCTAGTGGACAGCGTGGTGGAGGGCCGCAGCGGGGACCGCGGCGGCTCGACCTCCAAGACCAAGGAGACCTCCCTGGACCCTCACGCTCATCCTCATCATCGCCCTGGGCTCCGTCTCTTTCATCTTCCTCCTGGCCATGATCGTGCTGGCCGTGCGCTGCCAGAAGGACAAAAAGCTCAATCTCTACACCTGTCTGATGTCCGGCGACTGCTGCCTGTGCTGCAGCGCGTGTTGCAGTCGAGGTCGCGGCCGCAAGCAGAAGAAGCTGAGCAAGTCGGACATCATGCTGGTCCAGAGCACCAACGTGACGTCGGGGGTCGGCCCCGTGGGCCAGGTGCCCGTGGAGGAGTCGGGGGTCGGCGGGGTGGGGGGAGGGTTCGGCTCGCACCTCCACCAGACCCAGAACTCCTACTGCTACCAGGTGTGTCTGACGCCTGAGTCCGCCAAGACGGACCTGATGTTCCTCAAGCCGTGCAGCCCGTCCCGCAGCACCGACACGGAGCACACCAACCCCTGTGGCGCCATAGTCACATACAGTGAGCAGCAGCCGGACATCATATCCAATGGCAGCATTCTATCTAATGAGGTAAGAGAGGCCTGAGAGAGGCCATCAGCTTCAGTGCCCTGGGGGCACTTTTTCTATTTGTCAAATGTTTAGCCTAAGGAGGCAGTGGAGTAAAAAGCTGTTGATTCTAATTGGGTTAATTACAAAGATAATGGCTTTAGAGCAGTGGTTTTCAACCTTTTTCATGTCAAGGTCCATTCTTATTCACCATTTGATGAGATGTTGCCTCTCAGAACCAAAACTTTGAATATTTTGTTATCTTTGGATAAGGTTTTGTCCACAATTCCATGCTGTGTTGATGTGGTACCATTAGGAGAGATAAACAGGCGTTGATCAAAATAACAATTATTTAATTAATGCAGATATTTAACAATAATGTAACTCTTGAGAGTGTAAAATGAAACCAAATGGACCCATCAGGGTCCATTTGGTTTCATTTTACACTCTCAAGAGTTAACGATCTACAAGGGTCAATTTGGTACCAACTCTCCATCATTTAGCTGGGGACCACCTGGAACCCCCTCAAGGACCACTGGTGGTCCCCGGACCACTGGTTGAGAACCACTGTAATGACATGGTTATTATACATTATTATCGCCCATGTGAAGCATTTCCCTCTATACTCTGTCGTGCGTAATGATGTGCGAAAACCTGTAGAGCAGCATCAGTTTCTGGCCAGCAACACTATTAATTCAGTAACGCTCGTTTGCCATCATGCATAAGTAAATGGCTTGATGTCAGTTGATGAATCATTTATTTTTTGTGCATAACTGTCTGTTTGGAACTATATCGTGTGTAAAAGGATTACTCGCATGTGGAATAACTATGGACTGTTGAGTTAAATATTAATTTGTTTACAAGTACCCTATACCTGTACATCTGGAGGGAAAATAAATAAATAAACACACACACACACACACACACACACACCACACACACACACACACACACACACACACACACACACACACACACACACACACACACACACACTATATATATATATATATATATATATATATATATATATATATATATATATATATATATATATATATATATATAATATATATATATATATATATATATATATATATAATATATATATATATAATATATATATATATATAATATATACTCTGAAATTCCAGAATATTATCAAAGACAACAACATATTGAAAAGGAAAGTCAAACATGTGTAACTAGTTAATATTCTGGTGGCAAAGAGTGGCAAGTGTTCTGAGCCTACTTGTAGTCTTGTAAAATGAAGGATGACACCTTTTTATATTGCTGTCTATTTTTTCAAGTTATTTCTTAATTTATTCAATGTAATATATACCTGATGCTTTGGAAGGAATGTGCCTGCATGTGGCTATACCAATATATAGAAACATGGCCTATATAGTGATTCATATTCAGTTTATGAGCCATCTAAAGACTATAGGCCTAACACAATTGTATGGGCCCATTCTTTATACATGTCAGTGATGAGCAGATGGTTTGGCATGTAGGCCTAGTGCATTTGACTGGGGGTTGATGATGTTCTTGGTTTTTGGTCCGTCACTGAATTATAGCTTTGTGGCATGTTGCATGTCTTACATTCATTAGCCATATTGACTGTACATACGCCTGCTGCTCTGGTGGCTGTGGACTTGAACTTTTGCTGTTGCCGGGTGATTAGAGGCAGGCAAATCCACCCTGGCCAGTTAGTTAGGCAGTATTGGCATGCCTGTGCGTTAAGTATGCCGCGCACGGCCTTGCACGGCAGCACCGCGAACAAAGGTTGTTCAGTGTTTCAGTGGCGAGCGGCTCAATCATTTACGCATTCAATCGCCTCCTAACCCACTCTCTCCTGCTCTCGCCTGCCATCCCCCACTCACTCAATTGGATACATGTACAGGCTACTGAGTCAATCCGCCTGCGTCATGCCACTCTTTCTTTATACATGTTTCCTACGCAGTAGCCTTGTAGCCCAGTGGCTCCCAATCTCAAACATGGGGTCCAGGGACCCCCAGGGATCTTTGAAGGGGGTCTTGCAGGGGTTTTCCAGCTAAAGTAGTTTATTATATGGCATCATAATCAGTTTATCCACTTTAACCCTTTAAGACCTGGAACGCATCTGTGTCACTTTAGGTTTCTTTGGCTGTTCAAAAACAGCAGATCTACAAGCTCATAGCGCGGCACCGAGTGCCGCGCTATGAGCTTGTAGATCTGCTATTTTTGAAAAATCTTGATTTTTTTTTTTAGGATTGCCTCAGGTCTTATAATGGGTTAAACCTACCTCTGCAAGCTCACAACACATCGCATCGCAATGCAATGGGTTGTGAACTTTGTGAGCTATTTTCAAAAACCTTGTAATAATTTGAAAGATTTTTGAATATTTCTGAACGTTTTAACAACAAGAACCTTGTATGGGGGTCCCCCTAGCACAACATATTGTCAGATGTCCTTCACATCAAAACGTTTGAGAACCAATTCTGCAGCCTATTGGGATTATCTTTCTCCTTGACACCACATCATGTCAAACCTTTTATCATTTTGAACTTTAATCATTATTGTCTTATTGTATTACTACAGACTATCACCTCTTTTTGTTTTTGTTTTTCTGTTGCTCTTATTCATTTACTAAAAGTGAGTATTACCGTATTAAGAAATACGTTTTGTTTTTCTAGACAAAACACCAGCGAGAGCTCAGCTATATGGTGGACAGACCGAGACGCGTCAACAGGTAAGGACACACATATAACTTAACCCTGCACTGGTTATCATTGGTGGAAAAAGTACTCAAATTTTTTTACTAAAGTAAAAGTATCAATATTGCAATGTAGAAACACAAGTAAAAGTCTTGAATTTTACTCAAGTCTGTACTTGAGTAAAATTACTAAAGTATTGTTATCAACATGTACTTAAAGTACCAAAAGTAGAAAGTACTCGTTTCACAAGTTTTCAAATGTATGAAATGTATACAAATATTTTGAAAAAAAAGCGGATCTACAAGCTCACAATGCTTCGCCACGCATTGTGAGTTAGTAGATCGGCTTTTTTCAAATGGCCGAAATGCATATACAGCTGAAGTGGTATGTTTTGTGATAATAATCCAAATTTACAAAGTAACCTAGTAACTAAAGTTTTCAAATAATTGTAGTGGAGTAAAAGTACAATATTTGTCTCTGAGATGTAGTGGAGTAGAAGTTAAAGTACCGAAAATTGGAAATACTCCAGTAAAGTAAAAGTACCTAAAAAATGTACTTAAGTACAGTACTTGAGAAAAATGTTACTTGGTTACTTTCCAACACTGGTTGTTATGCATTGTGAACAGTTGTAGTATTGACCTGTGCAATATCCTATAAGCCACATAGCCAATCATTTTGAGATAATACCCATAACATCCAATATTTGCTGCAGACATGCAGGCGAGCCTAATCGAAGATCCATAACATCCAATATTCCACTCAGGGATAGGATTCCCATATATTCGGCATCATTCATTGTGGCTCGGAGAGGCAGCATCATCCACAATATATCATAATATTCACCCTTAATTTGGCCCAGGCCTGTAACTGACAGTGCGGTGCCTATTAAAGTCATGATGCTGGATTTCATTACATGTCAAGTGTAACATCCAATTTAGACACTTGATGGCCACTGCGAACACATTAACATGTCCTCTCTCTCTTTCTCTCTCTCTCTCTCTCTCTCTCCTCTCTCTCTCTCTCTCTCTCTCTCTCTCTCTCTCTCTCTCTCTCTCTCTCTCTCTCTCTCTCTCTCTCTCTCTCTCTCTCTCTATCTCTCTCTCTCTCTCTCTCTCTCTCTCTCTCTCTCCCCCCCCCATATCCATTCCTCCCCTCCCCTGCCATCACCATAATATGCCAACACCTTGCCCTCTTATCTTCCTCCCTTCCTCGATTTCTCTCTCTTTCCCATCCCCCTTTTCTACCTGCTTCTTCCTCTTCTCTCCATCTGACCCTATTCACCAATCCCCCGGTTATTTATTTATTTATTTACTTTTTGGTCTGTTTTTTGACACCTGTCTCTTCCGCTCCCTTCCCACCTGCCTCTTGCTACCTGCCTCTTTCTCTTCTTTCCACCTGACCCTATTCACCAATCCCCTGGTTATTTTTATTTATTTATTTTGTTTGTTTTCTGTCAACTGTCTCTGCCGCTCTCTCTCTCTCTCTCTCTCTCTCTCTCTCTCTCTCTCTCTCTCTCTCTCTCTCTCTCTCTCTCTCTCTCTCCGTTCCACATTTTTTTGCTCTATTTTCAGCTCGGCTTTCCAAGAAGCGGACATTGTCAGTTCCAAAGACAGTGGGCACGGTGACAGCGAACAGGGCGACAGTGACCACGACGCCACCAACCGGGGTCACTCGGCTGGTGAGTTCCTTGCACCGTATAATTACTCTGTCATTCCATTCCTCCCCTTCGCTTCAGTGGCATGTTTGTGAACGGGATAATGCTGGATTGTCGGTGCGGACCGGTGACTTTTAATTTCCTTAATTTGAGAATGTGCGGAGTGGTTGGGGGGCTGGGGCTCGGATCACCGGCATGGCTGCCATGAATGCTGAGCGGCAGAGCAGAGGTGTTGATTGTATTTCACACCAGGGTGAAGGGGAGAAATATTCAGGGAATCGGGGAATCATATCTGCACCATCTCTATCTCTCTCTGCTTTCTCTTTGTCTCCCTCTTTCTCTCTTGAACTCGTGTTGTCTCACATGGCCTGTGGTGCTGAAAGGACAGCGACTTCCAGGGAGGCAGCATGAGGCAGAATGAGTGGGTCTTTGCTGGCACTAATCAATAGATTCACTCGGCCGGAGACAAAAGGGGTTGGAAGCTAAATGAATGATACTATAATGACGTGCATTTGTTCCAATCAGTTTGTATGATTTTCCTCATTTTTTTCTCCGAACGTCAGAACATCTGGATTTCAGTTTCAATACGAGCACCAACAGATACTTGCAAAGCCACACACGCGCAAGCACACACACACACACACACACACACACACACACACACACACACACACACACACACACACACACACACACACGCACACAAAATCACACAAAATCACACACCGTCTACTCTACTTTGTTGCCCCATATTTCAGTCTTGGGCCTTTACATTGTGGCATTTGTTTTAGACAAGGCATGGGATCTTATCCTAAGCCGTCCCTATGTTCTTTTACAAATTCCATAAGGTTAGCACCTGTTTATTGATCAAGGTGGAGTCAGACCAAAACACAAAATCTTATTCCATATTGAATTGCCCTTTTCCTCTGCAGAGATCGTTCCAACGCAGACCCATGTTAGACCTCTGTCTAGACACGAGCCTGCCAAATACCATATGAGCACCGTGGAATACAAATGCAGCCGATTAGTTAGGTGTTGTAGGATAGTGAATGGTCCTGATTGGACTCTATGGTGTTTGACACTTTTAATGAACCAAATCAAATTTTGATATGTGATGCTAGTAGTAGCCATTTTACCCTCGCTGGTGAAATGAGCCGGGAAGGTCAAAACTATTGCAGGGCTGGAGAATGCGGCGCTGGATGAAATCCAAGACTCTGTCTTTTTCATCAATAAGGAAAATTCGGGGTGAAATTTGTATTAGCAGGGTCATTTACCCATGCGTTCCGACTTGGACGCCTTCCACCTGGGTGTAATCAAATACTATCCGAGGAGAAAAAGCTCAGGTAGGAGCTTGGAACGTTCAAGGCATCCCCTGCTTCGTGACGAAGTACTCAGATATTTTACTTAAGTAAAAGTAGCAATACCGCAATATAAAAATACTCTGTTACAAGTAAAAGGCCTGTGTTCAAAATGTTACTTGAGTTAAAAGTACTAAAGTATTGGCGTCAAAATATACTAATAGTACCTAAAGTAAAAGTAGTAAAATGTTTGAAAATAGCAGATCTACAAGCTCACAACGTGTCGCACCGCGACGCGTTGTGAGCTTGTAGATCGGCTATTTTCAAACAGCCCATGTATAAAATAGGGCTAAAGTGGTTAATGTATGTTTTATAATGTAATAATTTATATCTGCAAAGTAACTAGTAACTGAAGTGTTCAAATAATTGTAGTGGAGTAAAAGCACAACAATATTTACCTCTGAGATGTAGTGGAGTAGAAGTAAAAGTACTGAAAATTGGAAATACTCCAGTAAAGTAAAAAATACCTCAAAATTGTGCTTAAGTACAGTACTTGAGTAAATGTACTTAGTTACTTTCCACCACTGACCCGCAACACACAGTGGAGAGCGGCAGGAAGGCAAGGCGAACGCTAGGTGACACAGGACATGAGTCAGACTCAGCCATGACCACGGGACCAGCTGGTAACACAGCTCAATGTTGGCCCCGCTGAGCCAGCAGGGAGCCTTCTGAAGCTCAAAAACCTGGAGCAGAAATTGTCCCCGACATTATGCTTCATGGCTGGCTCGTAACTATATTTCCGTGATCCCATTTCCTTATATGGAACATGGCAGGGACACCTCACATCTTGTTTGGTCGCAGCAAGTGGTTTGCCAGCAGGAGTATGCTCATGCTGGCCCACGAAAGTATTATAAACCAATAGCAAACCTTTAGCGGAGCGTGAGTTGTCTTTGGCACCGGCCGAGGACATTCCACAGTTGGTGCTGTACACGGCATCATAGTTCATAAGGAGGGTGAATATTTGTTTCTCATGTTTGGATTCATTAAGGGAACAGCTTAGTTCTCCATGGGAGGCAATATCGCATGTCTGGTATTCTGGAGAGAGACTTGAGATGTACAAGCTTTTGTAAACATAACCAGACGGTGTGTGTGGAGCTATATGATCTGATTTAATGTTTGTGTTTACAAGCTTTTGTCTATTTCAGTGAGTGTTGTGCGTACGTGTTTGTTTGTTGGGAGTCGTCCACTGAGATGATGCTGTGGGGACCTTAACTGATGTTCTGTAAGGAATGAGAGAAAGGCTTGGCATTCGTCCAGCTGTATACTGCCTCCATATAGACAACTAATGCCCTGCTGTGTATCTGTGTGTGTGTGTGTGTGCACGCACGATTGTGCGCATGTGTGAGGTAACCGCATGCATTAAAAGGATGACAATACATCTAGCTATGCCCTAAGCCTGGTGTGTGAACGTGTATGCGTCAGTGCATGGGTGCACCTGGGCATGTGCATGTGACACGTGACTTAGATATTACGTCAGATCCTTGTGTTGGTAAATGTGCATCATTTCACACACCATGCATACATGAGGCAAAAGATTCTGAGGCAGGGCAGTTGTGCAGCTTTGTGTTTTTGTATCTACTTGTGCATTGTATGCAAGCGTGCACGCACGCGCATGCATGCAGGCACACACACACACACACACACACACACACACACACACACACACACACACACACACACACACACACACACACACACACACACACACACACACACTCAGACACACACACACTCAGACACACTCAGACACACACACACACACACACACACACACACACACACACACACACACACACACACACACACACACACACACACACACACACACACACACACACACACACACACACACACACACACACACACACAAACATGCACATACTATACCTTCTTTTCAGCTCTCGTAGCAGGGTCTCATCCTTCATTCTGTCTCCCCCACACGTTAGCTCTCTGCAACACTCGGCTGATCAGTAATTCATTTCCAGAACCCTTTGCATAGCAATTATCAAAGGGAAGGTTAGAGGCAAGGATTCCTCATGGGACGGCGTCGTGGCACACTCTCTCCCTTTTGGTTGCAGCTCGGAATATTTCAAATCAGGGGGAAAAACCATTTCCAGTTGGCATATCATCAACTACACCTGCCGTAGCTTCCCGCTCGACCGCTTGCTTGACACTTTCGAAAATAAGTCTCCTGACGTGGTTCTAAATCAAAGGGACACCGCCGCGGTGGCTTGGATATTGCCAGATACCTTTAAAATGTGGATGAGTGGCTTTTCTGAAAGTGACGCATTTGGAGTTGGTTCAAGAAAAAGCGAGGCACTGCTGCGTCAGGAGCCAAAATGTCATAGATTGACTGGCTTTGCCTAATTCTCCCACAATGTAACCCCTTTTTCTAGGCAGTTTGATTCAAATTAGAGTCTGTTTTCCTCATTATTTCCCCGCCCCGTCATCCTAATCGCACACGGCGGCTGGTGTGCGAGAGCCAGACAAAAGGTGACAGATAAGAGAGAGGAGAGGATGAAATATTCATCAATGGGAAAAGATTGAGGGACTTTGAACCCTTGGAGGAGACGTACGCAGCACGCTGCGGTTTTGAGGGGGAACGTCGTGCCTTTATGTTTGAAATGATCATTATCCGGACGTTTGTTTTGCCGAGAACAACAGCCCGTGACAAATGAGACAATTAAATCGCCGTGGCAACGGTGTATTAGATGGCTGATTATGAATTAGTGGCGGAGCGGTGCATGGTGCTTTGCCATGTCAGTGGGCTGTCAGAGCGATTTAACATGCAGCATTCTGAGCGTCTCCCACAGGCCTCTCGTTTCTGACGTCAGTGTGGGGTGAGAATTCAGAGAGCGTTTAGCGCGTCTTTATCAAACTTTGCGAGGAAGTGAGATGGACTGCCGCTTTCATTAACCCATTAAGACCGGGAAAGAATCTGTGTCATTTTTAGATTTCTTTGGCTATTAAAAAATAGCAGATCTACAAGCTCATAGTGCGGCGCCTACGAGCTTGTAGATCTGCTATTTTTGAAAAATCGTGAAAATGTTTGCAAATCTTTGAATATATATATATATATTTAAAGCAAACATTTGTAACTCAAATCTTTGCTTCTGAGGGATTCTACAAATGTCTTCTAAATCCTAACAGTTTTTTGAAAAATAATTATGTTGCTATAATATCAGTGGTTCTCAAACCTTTTTCATGTCAAGGACCCTCAAAATGATATGTATTTTGGCCGCGGACCCCCATCTCAAAATATGTTGTTCCATGGACCCCCCAGAAGTTGTAACAGATTAAAAAAGTTCGCTTTAGAAAAATGTATATTCAAAGATTTGCACACATTTTCATGATTTTTCAAAAAATAGCAGATCTACAAGCTCATAGCGTGGCACTCGGTGCCACGCTATGAGCTTGTAGATCTGCTATTTTTGAATAGCCCAAAGAAATCTAAAAATGACACACAGATGCGTTCCCGGTCTGAATGGGTTAAGTCAGCTGATTTATTTCTCTTGAGCATTTGGGATTCTGTTCCCCATATTTAATGGCTCAAAAGGGGGCATTTCATTGCATAGTTAACATGTTATAGCACGTGGCCCATCTGCAACACGGTTGCAAAAATGGGAAGAGGATTGGAGGTGAAGTGGGGTGGGGTGCAGTGCATCTGGGGGCGGAGCTAAACCTGACAGAACATTACGTGAAACCGAAAAGTTTTCAGTAGAATTAAAGATATTTTTTGTGATGCGTTTGAATAGAATTAAACAATGTAAACGTTTTGAAAAGGCACTATATAGGGAGGTTAGGTTGCCATGCTTGGTTGTGAGTTTTATACATATTTAACCAAATGAAAAGTAAACAAGATATTGTGACTAAATAACTACATTGGATCCATTAATTTGGAACAGAGGTTCATGTTTTCCATTTCCGGAAAAGTAATAGTTTTGGACATACAAGGTT
Organism: Gymnoscopelus braueri; assembly: GCF_963280865.1. Taxonomy (NCBI): domain Eukaryota; kingdom Metazoa; phylum Chordata; class Actinopteri; order Myctophiformes; family Myctophidae; genus Gymnoscopelus; species Gymnoscopelus braueri. The sequence goes on along the minus strand of NC_137604.1, from coordinate 32,544,256 downwards.
TTCGCTCGTCAGCAACGATTTCCTCAATGGAATGATGAGCAAATGAAGTGACAGCTCTGAAACTACAGTTCTGAAACGAAGGAATAGCAAACGCAAAGACTTTCCTCCACTGACATCCGGTATCTATAGGCCCAGAATGAGCCGAAGCATCAAACTTAATAGTGTGAAAAAGATTCCCTCAAACAAGGCTTTTGATTGTTCATTAATGAAGTGATATGTGAGCCAATAGGCAATGACAGTCTTTTTGCAAGTCCCTGTGAGACATGAGCAGTCCTTGTCTGCTCATATAACATGCAAACCAATTGCGCTGGCAGGGGACCCGGCTTTACAGAACATCTGTTCCAAGCCACTCTAAAGGCCCTATCTGCAATACCAAGCCTCCAGCCAAAACGGTCTGCTTTCATATTAACCTCTGGGGCTCGTTGTCTTGTCTCAGGCACAGATGTCTGCGAGTCGCCTCCGTGACCTAATAACACGACTTTACATTCACAAAAGCAAAGAAAATGACACCTGCAGGCAACATGCCTTCCACTTTGCCCTCCCTCTTCACCGTTAAGGCCTTGAGTATAGCGCTGCGTTCACACCGGGCGGATACAAAGCTACGGTCTACCATTCATTTTTAAATGGAGGCCAGTGACATGGAGATGCAAGGACATCTGACCTTTGTACAGTAGCTGCTACAAAAGCAGATACAAACGGATACAAAGCTACAAATCCAAGTTGAGCTGGCTTCAACTTCTGCTTCAGAGCTACAAAACCACAAAGTGTTAACCCTCTCACCCCCACTCGCCTTTGCTCTCCACACAATTCCTGTTTGTAATGGGGGGGGGGAATCATTATTTCTGTCCGCTAGGTCCATGTTCTTTTTAACCCCAGGCTTTATTTTCCTATATATCTTTCTTGCTTGCCGACGCACGTTTGATGACATCAGCAAGCTGGTGCAACAATCGAACAATATCTTACAAGACAGATAATTATGCTGCTTTGCTTTGTATCTTTGTATATTTGATATCTTACAGTGTGAACCTTAGCCTAAGGCCTCCCCCGGTGGCCTATATGCGATTTGTGTCTGTGTCAAGATTATTAGCTGTGTGTGGGCTTGTAGCGCTGCATTTGAGGGACTGAGATCAAGTGATGAAAAGCACAGAAAACACAGATCAATAATGACTGGTCATTCAGGGCCTCGGCCCTCATAAGAAATTACATTAATCAAAGGCGGCAGTGTTATGGCAAGCAGCCACATTGAACTTCACTCTGAGGCAACATGCCACTGTTGCAAACATGAGGAAAAAGCAAGCCGTCCCCCCTCAGACACACAGCTACAGTATCACTCTGTCTGTCATCAGCGCATATGGCGGGGGCATCTTCATCTATTTTGGCTTTGAGAGGTCTCTGGTTTACTCATCACCGTCCCACCGGCCCACCCCGTGCACGGAGGCCGCTGTCACTCTGCCTTGCTGTCCAAATATTGACGTTTCCTGTCTCTTATCCTCGCTGGAGTTGAAGCGCATCTAAGATGAATAACAGTGGTATGGGACAGAGGAGTTGGAAATGCTCCTCCTGAGGAATAACGTGTGTGTGTGTGTGTGTGTGTGCGTGTGTGCGTGTGTGTGTGTGTGTGGGTGTGTGTGCGTGTTCGTAGCGTGGGCCACATTCACTGCAGTTTCACCAGGTTTAGGTGAGGATTAAGGCTGATTCATACATGGCTGTACGCCGGTGCAGTGAGCCGAAAAGGTGATGGCAGGTGCAAAAACACCATTATGTGTGTGTGTGTGTGTGTGTGTGTGTTTGTGTGTGTGTGTGTGTGCGCGCACGCACGCGTGAGTGCGCGTGTGTGTGTGAGAGAGAGAGAGGGAGAGATAGAGAGGGCGCAAACACAAAAAGCACAGGTCTTAGGAGTGCATGTTTTCTTGCTGAGGTTTTGTTTTGCTCATTTCCATGCACACTGTCTCTGGGAGTGTGTGCGTGTCAGGCAATGCAATTAGTCAAATCACACTAGTTTGGGATTCCAGGACCGAGCACAGATGTAATGTGGAAGAGAACAACAGGCAGGGGGAGAAAATGAGAATGGAACTGCTGATTGCTTATTAGCAAGTAGATAGTTTGTTTGGGTTGCTTGCCATTCTTGCAGTCTCCCTCTGGTTTTCTGTGTGTGTGTGTGTGTGTGTGTGTGTGTGTGTGTGTGTGTGTGTGTGTGTGTGTGTGTGTGTGTGTGTGTGTGTGTGTGTGTGTGTGTGTGTGTGTGTGTGTGTGTGTGTGTGTGTGTGTGTGTGCCTGTGCCGTCTGACGAGGTCACAGTGAGAGACAGGGCTGCTGGCTGGCAGAGCCTGTCATTGCCAGTCATTTTTGGTTGTTGTTTGCTTCCCCTGCCTGGATAAGGAGGTGTGTGTGTGTGTGTGTGTGTGTGTGTGTGTGTGTGTGTGTGTGTGTGTGTGTGTGTGTGTGTGTGTGTGTGTGTGTGTGTGTGTGTGTGTGTGTGTGTGTGTGTGTGTGTGTGTGTGTGTGTGTGTGTGTGTGTGTGTGTGTGTGTATGTTTGTACACATGTAGTATATGTGCACGTGTTTGTGCAACACCTGTATGCATACAGTGATGATCATGTTGCTGTTGGTGAGAGCAGACATAGACATAATGACAGGGCTCTGTGCTCTGTAGCTTTATTTACAGTATACACAACCATCTCTGCTCTACTGTGTGCTGTCACACCTGCATGGATCATGCATCGATAGAGATAGAGATATGTAAAATATCACAGCAGAATCACAGCAAGTGTTAAAGTTGGAATTTGTTTTTTGTTTAAACCTGGGCCCCTATGTGGACCATTTGTTTTCCCTGCAGACGTTTTGCCTGCAGAGGGAGAGGCAGGCTGGTAATTCAAATCAGGCTTTATTTTGTGCTAAATACGGGGTTATATTCTTACATCTGTGTGTCAAGACTTTTAGGTCACTTAAGTAAAAGTACTGGTGAAAGTAATAATGGGTCTAAATAATCTGACTTATAAACATACATTTCATACATTTTTACATTTTATTCATACATTTTCTATATTTCTTTAAATAATTGTTAAATTATATGGTTGAGCAAACATTTTTGAAAGATCCAAACACTGTGTGAAAACATTATTTCAGTTGTCTCTGGGGCAAAACGAAAACAATCCAAAACAAAAAGTTTAAATTACCGTCTTGCTCTTGCCGCCTTGTACGCAAAATGTCCAGAGGAACGCATGGCCAAAGGATCTAAAAACAGAGCTCAGGGGCCTGTTCCTCGAAAGTTGAATTAAATAAGCCTGGATTTAAGTCAAATCCAGGCTTGACAAAGTCGGGTCCGTATAGCCTGGTTTATTCGGTTCCTGGAACGCCAAGCCAGGCTGAAAAGGAGCGACTTTGTCGAGCTAGGCCTTGTCAAGCCAGGCTGTGTCGAGCCAGGATAATGAAGCCAGGCTTCACTTATTTCTATAAAAGACCATGAAAGTCGATAGCAGAATCCTTGAACTTGACCAATCATGGAGCCCAAAACCAGAGCGGCGTTCTTCTCTGTGGCTGAACAGCAGCACTGCAGCAGCTCATGGAATCTTACAAGGAAGTAAAATTTATAATAAGCAAGAAAGGAAACACGGCCCCAATAAATATAGATCCAGGGAGAAAGCGTGGCAAAGTATTGCCGACAAATTAAATGCACAAGTTGTCCAAAAATATGCAATTAATTTATATACAAATCCATAAATATATAATTCAGTTAGGTTTAAACATAAGGAGTTTAAGTGAATGTTGGAATTATAATTATAAACACTTAGAATAATTTTCAAATTTCAAATTTCTAAAATCGAAGATCTACAAGGGAAAAGCTTGCCTTTTGGCGGCCGGGGGTCCGGGGTCAACGGGGGTCAACGGGGGTCCGGGAGTACACGGGGGGCCGGGCCCCCCGTGTACTCCCGGACCCCCGTTGACCCCCAACAGAGGTCTGGGGTATACGGGGGTCCACGGGGGCGGGGGTCCACGGGGGTCCGGAGGTCCATGGGGGTCCGGGGGTCCACGGGGGTCCGGGGGTCCATGGGGGTCCACGGGGGTCCGGAGGTACACAGGGGGCCGGGGGTCCACGGGGGCGGGGGTCCACGGGGGCGGGGGTCCATGGGGGGCCGGGGACCCCCGGCCGCCATAAGACAAAAACATTTCGGGCTTGTAGATCTTTGATTTTTGCATAAGAATTGAATAAGTGTAGAAAAACTCATTGGTTTATGATTGGAGTCATTGGACTAACAGCTATTTCACAAAACTTGAAGAACAAGGCACTGGATTAATAAAGCTTGGCTGTTAGCCTGCTCCTGACCAGGCTAACTTCACAGCTAAATTGCCATGGTAACTAAGCTAGGCTTGCTTCAATTCTCTTTTGAGGAATCGGATAAGGCTAAACTTAGCCAGGGTGAACTGGCTAAACTAATCTTCAAGATAATTCACCTTTTGAGGAACCGACTCAGCTCTAATCCTGGCTAAATTAAGCCAGGATAGGTGGTAAAGCCAGGCTTTAGTTAATTAGTCTAATTCACCTTTTGAGGAACAGGCCCCAGGTTACAAACAAAAGAAATTGGGGAAAAATAGCCTTTTGTTTTGCTTTGTAGCCTCCCTCTTAAATCTTTGACATGAAAGGGATGTATGTAAGTTTGCATGTATGTGTGTTTGTGTGTTTTGTGGTTTTCTGTGTGTGTTTTTTTGTGGGTGTGCGTGTGTGTGTTTGTGTGTGTGTGTGTGTGTGTGGCGGGGGGTCTTTGTCTACACACACCTGCATTTGTGTCTGTTATGGCTCCCGCATTGTCCTTTGCCTGATTTGTTTGTTTTTGTGGGGACATGCATTGTGTACTTTGCATGCACAGAGATTTCTACACCTACATCTTCACTCTGATCTACGTGTACGTGTGTGTGTGTGTGTGTGTGTGTGTGTGTGTGTGTGTGTGTGTGCGCATGCGCGTGCGCGTGCGGCATATTGTGCGCGCATGTGTGGTCTTTGTCTACACACATCTGCATTTGTGTCTGTTATGACGCCTGCATTGTCCTGTGCCTGATTTGTTTGTGTGTTTGCATTGTGTACTTTGCATGCACAGAGAATTTGCAAGTGTGTGTACAGAGCCTGAGATTTCTGCTACACCTACATCTTCACTCTGATGTCTGTGTGTGTGTGTGTGTGTGTGTGTGTGTGTGTGTGTGTGTGTGTGTGTGTGTGTGTGTGTGTGTGTGTGTGTGTGTGTGTGTGACGTGTGTGTGTGTGTGTGTGTGTGTGTGTGTGTGTGTGTGTGTGTGTGTGTGTGTGTGTGTGTGTGTGACGTGTGTGTGTGTGTGTGTGTGTGTGTGTGTGTGTGTGTGTGTGTGGGGGTGTGTGTGTGTGTGTGTGTGTGTGTGTGTGTGTGTGTGTGCGTGTGCGTGCGTGCGTGTGCACTTGTTCTGTAAGTACTACAGCAACAGTGTTATTATCAGTAGCATATATTTGCATTAGGAGACCCTTTGATCTGAAGCCCTCACAGTCTGATGGAATAATAGATTGCATCCCTCTCTCTCTCTCTCTCTGTCTGTCTCTCTTTCTCTCTCTCCCTATCTATCTCAAGCCTGATTTATACTTATTTGTGCTTTTTTCAGTGTGCAACACCGGCGCACAACTAAGTATAATGTCCCTTTTATAGTTATAGTTAACTATAACTACGTATAACTATAAAATATAGTGTTTTGGTGAACATTATAGTTATCGTTATAGTTATAGTGCTCAGTGTGAACGGCCCTTTACTCTCTCTCAGTGCAATGCATCATCTCTGTCTTTTACCCTGGCTAGCTGCCAGTGGTGGAAAGTAACTGAGTATATTTACTTAAGTACTGTACTTAAGTACAATTTTGAGGTATTTGTACTTTACTTGAGTATTTCCAATATCCAATACTTTTACTTCTACTCCACTACATCTCAGAGGCAAATATTGTACTTTTACTCCACTACAATTATTTGAAAACTTTAGTTACTAGTTACTTTGCAGATATACTACATTATTACATTATAAAACATACATTAACCACTTTAGCCCTAGCTTACACCTAGGCTATTTGAAAATAGCCGATCTACAAGCTCACAACGCGTCGCATCGCGACGCGTTGTGAGCTTGAGATCTGCTATTTTCAAACATTTTAGTACTTTTACTTTTGGTACTTTAAGTACATTTTGATGCCAATACTTTTGTACTTTTTCTCAGGTAAATTTTGAATTCTGGGCTTTTAGTTGTAACAGAGTATTTCTATATTGCAGTATTGGTAACTTTTACTTAAGTAAAGAATTTGAGTACTTTTTCCACCACTGTGGCTAGTTGCTCATCTCCTTTGATCATGCCATTCCTATGCTCTCACATTGTCCATGGCTCCACTGGAGAAAAAAAGAACCGGGAAGACCGCAAATCCAATCAGCAGACAAACTAGAATGACTTGAGGCTTCCATTATTATGATGACTGGTGTTCCTCTCTCTCTCTCTCTCTCTTTTTTTCTCTACTCTCATGCCCCCCCCCCCTTTGCTTCTTATATTCCTCTCTTTATTCACTCAAAGAGAGCATAATTGACTTAACTGGTACCTCTTTCATGCTGTGCGTGTCTACTGTAAGTGTGTGTGTGTATGTGCGTGTGCGTGTGCGTGTGCGTGTGCGTGTGCGTGTGCGTGTGCGTGTGCGCGTGCGTGTGTGTGGTATTCATCGTAGCATCTACAGTATGATGATCATTTCTTCTCTTCGTGTGTGTTCTAGTGTTTTGTTTTCTTTGGTGGAGCCTCAGTGTCAGCTGTGTTTCTTGTCATTTCGCATCTGGTTGAAGGACTAAAGGAGCGTGAATCAGCAATCGGCAAAACATTCCATAGTTTTTTTCTAGTTTCACGTTGCCTTTGATAATTGCGTCTTATTCTTTTCTACGGGTGAGGCAGAATAAGGAACCACAATTTTCTCTTGTGTTGTTGTCCTCTGGTGTTGGGGAATCGACTGTGAGCCAGATTATTCTGATGTGAGGAGAGGGTTGAAATGTTCTCTTCCAACGCCACATCGCTTTGATTGCACATTTGGTTCAGAATGAATGAGGAGAAGAGCCAGACAAACAAACAATTCACTTCATCAACGTTGGCCGTGTCTGTTTGATGAATAGCTTTTGCCGCTGCCTTTTTTTTGTTGTTTCTTCAGCTTTCGACATTGGCAAATGATTCGCTAACTTGCGTTATCTCTTCTTCTCCCTCTTTTCTTCACTTCCTCTTCTCCTTTCCTGCTCTCCTCCTCCACTGCTGTCACCTTACCTTCCTCGTCACTCCTCTTTTCCCTCTCTCTCTCTCCTGTGTGCTGTACGTTTCCTCTGCCTCTCGCCCAGGTACCGATCTGTTCTCCAACTGCACAGAGGAGTGCAAGGCCCTGGGCCACTCCGACCGCTGCTGGATGCCGTCCTTCGTGCCGTCCGACGGGCGCCAGGGGCCGGACTACCGCAGCAACCTGCACGTGCCCGGCATGGACGCCACGCTGCCCGACACTGAGGTACCCTCCTCCGCCGACCCGTCCGACCACCTCCGGCTTGCCATGACCTCATCCACCGTCCAACCGTCCAACTATGATAGGTCATTCTCCACCTTTGGCAAGGACGGTCAGAGGTCACAGTCACACCACAGTCTCCACCATCACCTCCATCCTCCTCCTCCTCCTCCGCCACAGCAGCAGCAGTACAGCTCCAGCACGCTGGACAGGAAAGAGTATGATAGGGGAACCCTGCCGTACAAACCGACCTTTCTCTGTGAGTATCAGTACGAGAGTTCACTGGGACCCTACGACTTTGGTCTGGTCCAGTATAGATACTAAAAGACACTTTGGTCTGGTCCAGTATAGATACTAAAAGACACTTTGGTCTGGTCCAGTATAGATACTAAAGACACTTTGGTCTGGTCCAGTATAGATACTAAAGACACTTTGGTCTGGTCCAGTATAGATACTAAAGACACTCTGGTCTGGTCCAGTATAGATACTAAAGACACTCTGGTCTGGTCCAGTATAGATACTAAAGACACTTTGGTATGGGTCCAGTATAGATACTAAAGACACTTTGGTCTGGTCCAGTATAGATACTAAAGACACTTTGGTCTGGTCCAGTATAGATACTAAAGACACTTTGGTCTGGTCCAGTATAGATACTAAAGACACTTTGGTCCGGTCCAGTATAGATATTAAAGACACTTTGGTCTGGTCCAGTATAGATACTAAAGACACTTTGGTCTGGTCCAGTATAGATACTAAAGACACTTTGGTCCGGTCCAGTATAGATATTAAAGACACTTTGGTCTGGTCCAGTATAGATACTAAAGACACTTTGGTCTGGTCCAGTATAGATACTAAAGACACTTTGGTCTGGTCCAGTATAGATAATAAAGACAGGAGGAAGGCCAATCCGTCTTGATTCTGATTTGGACTTAATAAAAATTATTTTATTTATTTTCACATTTATTTCACGTTTATTTCCTTGAGTTGACAAATATGGCTTTATTTTTGTGTTTGTTTGTTTTCTAACTTTGTATAATTATAGCATTTTATTTTGGCTCGTTGCTCATTTGTTTATTTTGCTAAATTCCCTTTCTGACACCCACGCTTGAGAAATATTCTTAACCGAATACTAACCCTATTTATTGTCTACAAGCTTCTCTTTTTTTGTCTTCTTCTTCTTTTATGTTTTTTTGTTTTGTTTTTGCTTTTATAAAACAATAATAAAAACAAATCTCCATTGGATTCAAAGAAATCTGCTGTGGCCACCTTTTTATTTCTTTCCCTAAATTCCCCTCCTGCTAAGTGCTCAAGCTTTCCCTTCAAATAACCTTCTAATCTGATGCTCATATAAGTAAAGGTCACTGATGTATACCCACACATTTAATGTCTATTATCACATGCTGTCAAGAGTATTTACGTGTTCTAAATATACCTGCCACACATAATGGAATGTTAACAATTGAGTATAGTGAATATCTTTGTTGATACCCCTATTCAGCAGACACAGACAGCTCTGAGAGTGTACACGGGTCCATTTGGTTTCTTTTTTACGTTCTCCGTGTTAAATGAACACTGAGAATTTTACAGTGCAATCGAATGACTTGTGGTAGAACACAGGTCCAACTACTATCAAAATATTAATAATAGTTTTGGAGTTCATGCTAGAAAGAAAGAAAGAAAGAAAGAAAGAAAGACCTGATTGACCTGAAAAGCAGTGCATTGGGGGGTGTAGTGCTGCTATCAGTTGCTTCTGAGTTCATTTCTTCCAAGTTGCCACATTACATCATGAATATTATATTAGGTCTAAGACATTGGTTCTCAAAGTCCCCAGCTAAATGATGGACAGGAACCGAATGGACCCTTATGAGTCCGTAACTCTGAGAGTGTACAAATGGAACCAAATGGACCCTAACGGGTCCATTTGGTTCCATTTGTACACTCTCAGAGTTAAATTAACATTGATTTTACAATATGAATTGGGGTCCCAGAGGTATGAATGCCATTAAATGGGGGTCCGTAGCCTAGTGCATGTCAAACTGGGGGTCCTTGAAATTAAAATGGATGAGAATCACTGCTAGAGAGCCGTAAAAAACCTTCTCTTATTGGGGTCCCTGGCATATTGTTTCAAATGGGAGTCCGCGGGCTAATAAGTGTCAATTTGGGGGTCCTTGACATGAAAAAGTTTGAGAACCACTGGTCTAAGAGTAAGAAAAGGATTGGATGTAGGCATTTAATAGTGTGTAAGTCATTTCCAGTCAACTCACTACCATGTTAGCCACCATCCTGCACGGGTCTGCATGCTGACTGTGGGTTTATCGTCCCCAGGTAAACAATGAGCATGATGACCTGCTTTTTCTGCTGTAACTTGCTTGACAGAGAGCCAAGCAGTCTCCTAATATTGCACATCACAGAGCTATGTGAAATATAATTGGTGTTTAGCTCTTAGCTCCAGAGGCTGCTTTGCTCCAAATATAGCTCCCCATGTGTCTGCTCATCTTCTTCTGCCTCGCAGGGTTAGGGGTAATTCCACTCTAAATTCAGTCAATCCAAGGCCTTTTTCTACTTTAACCCATTAAGACCGGGAACGCATCTGTGTCATTTTTTGATTTGAGCTAAAAAAGCATTATTTTTCACTTTGGCTATTCAAAAATAGCAGATATACAAGCTCATAGCGCGGCACCGAGTGCCACGCTATGAGCTTGTAGATCTACTATTTTTGAAAAATCGTGAAAATGTGTGAAAATCTTTGAATATATATTATTTTAAAGCGAACACTTTTAACTCAAATGTTTGCTTCTGGGGGTCCCTGGAACAAAATGTTTTGAGATGGGGGTCCGTGGCCAAATACATGTAATTTTGGGCGCCCTTGACATGAAAACGTACCACTGACATAGTAGGCTAACATACGTTTTTTTTCAAAAAAACAGTTTTTAGAAGACATTCTAAAAACGGACATTTGGTAGAATCGGCTTCATGTCTTAATGGGTTAAAACTTCTCCCATTCATCCAATCTATTGAAGTGAATTGACCCTCACCCTGCTGCCTCAAGTGTATTTTATTTTATTTTTCTTATTACTGTATCTGTGGAAAATGTGACAATACAGTAGACATCAGTAACGGAGCCAGTCCGAGACAGACTCCATAGCACTCTGTTTTTAGAAAATGGCATCCGTTGCTACTAGAGGACTCTGTTTATCAGGCCTGGCCAATAAAGGGTCTATGAGAGGATGCATAAATGTTTGATGATCTATTCATCGATAATTAATGAAACAATTAGAACCCTCTGGATTTGCCCCGCATGGTTTATTATACAGCTTAAGTTTTTTGAGCATCTGTCCTCGCTGATGGAGACGTTTAGCTCATTCCTGACTGTTGAAAACCAGCCTTAGGGGAATATAAATAACTCTTACCACTTCAGTTCACTTTAAAGGAGTAGTTCACCCAAAAAATGACTTATTTTCTATCAAATACACACCCCATGAAGCCTTGAATTCATGGACATGTTTTAGTTTTTGTCACATTCCTGAGCCAATAATTTGATTACCGTCTCCTACCGGCTAATGTATCCGGTAGGAGACACAAAGGAGACTCTTTGTGTCTCCTACCGGAAATACACACAGTCATCAAATTCTTGGCTCAGGAATGCGACAAAAACAAAAAAGAATCCATGAATTCAAGGCTTCATGGGGTGTGTAATTGATAGAAAATAACTTTTTTTTTTTTTGGGTGAACTATTCCTTAAACCTTTTGGCGTATCACATTCGTATAAGGGGGAGATCACACCTTGACGTGTCGCTACAGGTGCAGACGCAAATAATGAATCAATAGGGGAACAAATGTATTCAAGTCTTGAGTCTCTGCATTTTGCCATTATCCCACCCTTCCTACCACATATCAGCATCAAAACAGGAAGGGGAGGTACAACCACGCCTTGCAGTGAAAAGTTGAGAATATTTAAACTTTTATGTGTGTTTAAAACGTGCTACAACAATGTGAGAGAAGAGAGGAGTGCACGCAAGGCACACTGTGCCACAGGAAAACAATGCTGGTGACACTTATTCTCTCACATAGTCAGACAAATAGTGCAAAATAGGGTATCTGACAGCTTCAGCTGCACTATTCATTCTTTCGCTGTCTCTTAGGAGAAACGCAATTTTGTTTTCTACATGCTTGCAGACAGAAGTGACAAAGAAAGACATCTTGAATCTTTGCGACACGTCTCGGTGTGATCGTCCCCTAAGAGTGTATTTAAAGTAAGACGTGTCACTGAAAAGTCCAGAGGGAAAGGTGGCGTTCATTTTAACGAGTGTGTGTTCTCTCCCCTTCCAGCCCGCAAAAGGATTTGCTAGCTCATTCCGTGTGGACCTATCGGAGACAGCGTGAATTTCTGTACTAGACTGCCAACAGTGATGCTATAGAGACAGCAAACATGACACAAAATAAACAGCATCACGGATGACAACGGCAACAACAACCTGTTATCAGCTTCATTATCCTGGGTGGCCAACTGTAACAGAACCTTAGCATCAGCAGCCAAGGGAGAGACAGTGTGGAGGGGAAAGAGAAAGCAACTGTAGACCATTCCAAGGCCTTAGTCCTCTCAGCAGGCCTGAGACTGAGGCACATGACGCCCATTGAAATGAAGATCACCGTGCTGTCAAACAGACATAACAGAGAAACTTGACCGACGTGAATGACGGAATATGAAGCGAGGGAGACAAAAGACGGACAGATGAACTCAAACAGAGAATAGTTTGTCCTGTGAGGGGGGTTTGAGGCTGGAGTACACGCCCTCTGGTGATCTGTGTGTGTGCCTGTTTACACGAGGAGAAAACTCACATTTCTGTACAAACTTCAACCAACGTTCACTCAGAACCCTTTAGCTATTTCTACTATGTCACCACTAAGCCGACTGTACAGACGCCGTGCTGGGTTAGACCAACGAGAGGGAGAAAAAAAAGGATGAGAGAGATAAGAGAGAAAGAGAGAGTGAACGAGAGAGCAGATGTTGTACAGGTATGAAAAGACCCAGAAGAGAGAGAGAGAGAGAGAAAAAAAAAGAAAAAAAATCAGAAACGATGTGCATTACTATAAATTCAGTATCTCCGGTTTTTTCGACTCGACTGTCTTTCTATAACTTCTCTTTTTGTTTCTTTTGTTCTTTCTGTGTGGTCAAAGTGTTCAGACTCTTAACGTATTCCAACTTTACAGGTACAGACCGAAGAACAGCCAGTCTTTAGTGATGGGTTCTGACCTCTTTCAGTTCAGCCACTTCAGGAGGGAGAGTTCAACACACCTTTAAAGAAAAAAACAAAAACAACAACCAAACATTTAGACACAAGATGTTACTCATCTTCAGTATGTCAGCAAAAGCATAAAAAAGAAAATAATATTGTTCTATTATCTGAAAACATGAACAGTCGTCTCCGTTGCCCTCCTGAACTGACTGGAGAGAAAGTGCAATGACCTCTTAACCGCTTTAACCCTGGCATCCCACATTTGGGAATGTCATTTAATGGCAAAAATTAATATTTACAATTCAAACAATTTTTGTCGATTTTTCAAAAAAGAAATCGATCTACAAGCGCACAGCGCATCATGGTGTTGACTCGCCGTGAGCTTGTAGATCGGCTATTTTCAAAATGATGTAGAATGTGTTTGTGGTTAATTGGTTAAAGTGGTTAACGAGGATGTGGCTCCACAGATGCCATTGGCCTATACATAAAACAATCAGAGACATTCAGTGGTTTCTATCATTGTGTGCAAAGTGTTTACTGTGCTATTTTAAAAAGCTTATAAATGGATATAAATCTATCTATATATAAATCTATATATACAATATACTTTTTTCTGAAAACTGTGTAACCATTGATTAGTTTCTACTCCATAATGTCATTCAATCCGATGCTACAAAGTGCTTCAAAAATCAAGACTTGTATTAATTCAAAACAAAGGGGGAGGGTTTGCCTCAAACACTAAAGACAAGCCCCGCTCCTCTCACGCCAAACAAAAGGATCAAGTTGATGTTTTATTTTATTTTATTTGATGGCTATTTTTCACTGTTTACAGATGCTGGATCTTATTTTGTGTGTAGAGATGACACCAACTCAGTTGTCTTGGCCTGTCGTGAATGTTAATAGCAGAGTATTTGTCTTCATGTACGGGAGGGGGTGTGGGTGGGTGCTCTTAATCAAGCTAGATATCAAAGGTTCGCATACAATCATCTGAGGGAGACATACACAGAAATGCATTAGAACACTCATACTGACATACATGGCAAAAAAGCTTGTATATTTGCACATTTTGTGCACATATGCAGACATAGCCTACTCACACACGTATGCGTGCTCGCTCGCAGCGTGCGCGCTCGCGCGCACACACACACACACACACACACACACACACACACACACACACACACACACACACACACACACACACACACACACACACGCGCGCGCGCGCGCGCGCTGCGCGCGCACGCACACACACACACACACACACACACACACACACACACACACACACACACACACACACACACACACACACACACGCACACACAGGTCAAGTCAAATGGTGATAAATAAATGGTGTCGTTCAACTTTTTTTTTACTGTGTGTTTCTTCCCATAAGCCTGGGAAAGCTCTGTTGTAGCTAATGAGAAACAAACCATGCTGTGAAATCACAATAAAATGGATCCTCCGAGGTTCTGTGCTGACAATGATTGGACAGATGCAATGTCTCATCCTGAGTGACTTAATCACTTTAACCTATATATAGCATCCCTGTTCTGGGGCTAACATTCAGAGCAAAATTCAGAGTTACCAGCTCACAACGCGTTGCAAGGCCACATGCATGTGAGCTTGTAGATCTGCTACTTTTGGCAAACATACATAGCGTAGGAGCGAAAACAAGAGGCCGGGGCCCTAGGATAGCACCGTTGGGAATCTGGTGAACTAAGTATAAGGTTACCGGGTAGATTTTTTTTAACATCATGCTGGAGGACAGGTTCACGAGGCACAGTGGTGCTGTCGTCGTAATCGACCTTGTGACTTTTTGTTTACAGGGTGGTCTTTCTAAACACATGACCCACATCGCATCCATCCAAACTCCCTGCCTTTTCACACCGACTAGCATTTTGCATAACTGCAAAATCACTTTTTTTGAAAGTTGAAAGTTTGAAATTAAGCAAATAACAAATTAAGTGGAAAAAGGCATCGCTTTTTTGGAAACTCGACTGAAATGGCTTGTATCGGTTAACCCATTCAGTTTGGGGACGCATCTGTGTCACTTTAGATTTCTTTGGGCTATTCAAAAATAGCAGATAATACAAGCTCATAGCGCGGCACCGAGTGCAGCGCAATGAGCTTGTAGATCTGCTATTTGTTGAAAAAACGTGAAAATGTGTGCAAATCTTTGAATACATATTCTTTAAAGTGAACATTTGTAACTCAAACCTTTGCTTCTGGGGGGGAACGAAATAATTTACAAATGTTCGCTTTAAAATATATATACTTAAAGATTTGCACTATATTTTCATGATTTTTCAAAAAGATATAGCAGATCGACAAGCCCATAGCACGGCACTCGGTGCCGCGCCATGAGCTTGTAGATCTGCTATTTTTGAATAGCCAAAGAAATCTAAAAATGACACGAGATGCGTTCACCGGATTGAAGTGGATCCATCAGGTTCAACACTACCCCCTCTACCCAGTGGAGTCTCAAGAAGTCTCAAGAAGTAGGCCTCAGTGATGCTCTTCTTCTTTGCTGTGCTGTAAGGTCAGCCTCCTCCTTGACCCTATCAAAGGAGAAAATAATCTCTTGAAAGCCTTTGGCGCCATTAATGTGTCCATTTCCCTGAATCACTGGCTCCGTCGCAGTCATTTCCACCACTCCGTTCGTTATAGGAATGTGGTTGATGCTTTCAGCTTGGAACGAACGAACTGATTTGAAGGGTTTTTTAAGGTTTTCCACAAGGACATCTGGATGTGTAGAGATGGACATAATGTTGGCTGCAGTGGATCACACACCAGCTAAGTTTATTTTGCAGGGCAGTCTTTTTAAACTCACACGCATGCACGCGCAACACACAAACACACACACGCACGCACACACCCACGGACACACATATTGACAGTGGTGGGAAAAGTACTCAAATGTTTTACTTAAGTAAAAGTATCAATACCGCAATGTAGAAATACTCTATTACAAGTAAAAGTCCGGAATGTACTTACTAAAGTTTTCAAATGTATAAAATGTACCCAAATCTTTTGAAAATGGCAGATCTACAAGCTCACAACGCGTCGCTCTGCTCACGCATTGTGAGCTTGTAGATCGGCTATTATAGGGCTGAAGTGGGTAATGTATGTTTTGTAATAATAATCAAAATCTACAAAGTAACTAGTAACTAAAGTTTTCAAATAATTGTAGTGGAGTAAAAGTACAATATTTGCCTCTGAGATGTAGTGGAGTAGAAGTAAAATGTTAGAAAATTGGAAATACTCCAGTAAAGTAAAAGTACCTCAACATTGTATCTAAGTAGCCTACAGTACTTGAGTTAATGTACTTAGTTACTTCACACCACTGCATATTGACAGACCCTGCTTCTGAAGAAGTGCATAGATCCAGACACGGTGGAATGCTGGGATGTCTGGATGTCAGAAGATTGGGGGTCATAGAGGCTAAACAACAAAGAGGCTCTGTTTACCGTGCCTGTCATAAGATGAGCCCCAAAACGAACAGAGACACGCGATCAATTGCATGTGACTGCGATGCACTAATGGCCACAGGAATGACCCTTAAGGCTCCATACTAACAAACGAGCCAGTGTGTGTGTGTGTGTGTGTGTGTGTGTGTGTGTGTGTGTGTGTGTGTGTGTGTGTGCGCGTGTGTCTGTATGTGTGTATTTGTGCGTGTTTGTGCGTGTTTGTGTGTGTGTGTGTGTGTGTGTGTGTGTGTGTGTGTGTGTGTGTGTGTGTGTGTGTGTGTGTGTGTGTGTGTGTGTGTGTGTGTGTGTGTGTATGTGTGTGTGTGTGTGTGTGTGTGTGTGTGTGTGTGTGTGTGTGTGTGTGTGTGTGTGTGTGTGTGTGCGTGTGCGTGTGTGTCTGTATGTGTATGTGTGTGCGCCTGTGCGTGCGTGCATGTGTGTGTGTCTGTGTGTAAAAAAAGAAAGAAAGAAAGAACAAAAGAAAGACAGACATTGAAAACGTATATGAAAATGAGCTGTAAATATAGAGACCTAAAAGAACTGGATCGTCCTGACACCTTGAAGGCTTAAGCTGACATTCTATCAGTGGCTGTGAGTTGACCTCATCTCCCTGTCTTCCATGGCGTTTCCATGGCAGACGGGCAGAATGACAGTCATTACAACAGAGCCATCTTGTCCATCTCGGCTCCTCACTGCAGGCGAGGTTGGAGCAACGTGACCTAACTGTCTGCCAGCCTGAGCCTCCGTGCCTGTCCCTCATATATTCCTCAGCAGCAGACACACTTCATTACTCTGGCTAAATAGACTTCCAAGAGACCCCATTGGCCCCATGTTTACCCAGCTAGCCTCTATCGCCTTTCACCATGCACACCTCATCAACACACGCACACGCGTACTGTACTGTACTGTACTTAAGTACAATTTTGAGGTATTTTTTACTTAATTGGAGTATTTCCAGTTTTCAGATCTCAGAAGCAAATATTGTACTTTTACTCCACTACAATTCTTTGAAAACTTGAGTTACTAGTTACTTTGTCAATATAAATGATTATATTATAAAACATACTTGAATCATTTTAGCCCTATTTTATAGATAGGCTATTTGAAAATAGCAGATCTACAAGCTCACAACGCGTGAGCTTGTAGATCTGCTATTTTCAAACATTTAAGTACTTTTACTTTTGGTACTTTAAGTACATTTTTATACCAATACGTTTGTACTTTTACTCAAGTAAATTTTGAATTCCAGACTTTTACCTGTGACAGTATTTCTACAATGCAGTATTGATGCTTTTACTTAAGTAAGAAATGTGAGTACTTTTTCCACCACTGCACGCACGCGCACGCACACACACGCATACGCACACACAAACTCTGTGTGTGTGTGTGTGTGTGTGTGTGTGTGTGTGTGTGTGTGTGTGTGTGTGTGTGTGTGTGTGTGTGTGTGTGTGTGTGTGTGTGAGAGAGAGAGAGAGAGAGAGATCTACCCACACACACACACACACACACACACACACACACACACACACACACACACACACGCACACACAAGCAGTCTTGACCCCTTCATCCAAACCACCTCATCATCAGGCCTGAGCAGACGGCTGCCCTCATTCCATCCCTCCATCTCTCTCTCTCTCTCTCTCTCTCTCTCTCTCTCTCTCTCTCTCTCTTCATCCTGGCTGGCGGACATGGCATGCAACAGCCCATTGACCCCAGACCTCCCGCTCGTTGCCCCTGCTGACCTGCATACTGTTTGTGCTGCCTATAAATTGCTCCATCCGCCCACCCTGTGTATTTTGGGTTATGTAGGGATGAGAAAAGAGGCAATTACATGGGCTGAAGAATGGTCGTCAGAATGGAGGCTGGTTTCCAATTTCAGTGTTCAAGTTGTTATTTTCTTTTTCTCTTTTTTTTATTTAGCCAGGATTTTGTACAGTTTCTTTAGATAGGAGAGTGTAGAGAGAGAGAGAAAGCTATGAGGGTAGCAAGAGATGGTATACTGTAGGCCATCTCTTGCTACCCTCATAGCTTTTTCTGTATTTGGCCGCCGACCCCCATCTCAAAATGTTTTGTTCCAGGGACCCCCAGAAGAAAAGATTTGAGTTAAAAATGTTCGCTTTAAAATAATATGTATATTAAATTTGCACACATTTTCACGATTTTTCAAAAATAGCAGATGTACAAGCTCGTAGTGCGGCACCGAGTGCCGCGCTACGAGCTTGTACATCTGCTATTTTTGAATAGCCAAAGTGTAAAATAATGCTTTTTAGCTCAAATCAAAAAATGACACAGATGCGTTCCAGGTCTCAATGGGTTAAATGATATTAAATGGAAGTTTATACGTTAGATTCAAGAATTATGGTATTATATAGATGTAGAGTTTTAATGTGAATCTATTCTCAGTCATGTCTTCCAATGGGCTTTCTGGGCTGTGTGTCACCTTTGAACTTTAACAATGCAATATGTCATGGCTATTGTGTAGACTGATGATGCTGTCTAATCAATTGCATTGGATATTGTATTGACACATTTTTAAAGGCACAGCAGTACAACGAGTTAAAAACCTGACCAAATGGATTAGACACAAACTAGGGTTTGTTTCAACTGTGGTCCATTAAACATTCAACACTTAAACAACTGGACAAAACAACAGCACAACAAACAACAATATAAGTAAATATGTTAATGGACAACGTTTAAGAGTGATAAGTCAAACGTACACAATTATAACACAGTTGCACTTATGAACTCTTGCTACGATGTAGAGTATAATTCAGTAATGAATACAATAATGGCACATAGTCAGTATGTAAAATCAATACGGCACAAAATATAATCAAATCTGTATAAAGCATGCACATCTATAATGAGGGGTGATTGTGTAGCAGTAGCATTTACCAAAAAAACATTCACCTCAGTTCATATATAGAACTGAGGTTCTATATACTATATTTACTATATTCGTAATAAAGGTCAACAAAAGGAGGCTGCTTCCAGAAGTGGAATGAGGCTAACCAAGTTATGGAGGGTAGGATGACATTTATGAATGATAGAGAGTGTAAGAGGGTGGAGATGGAAACATTTGTGGAAGTGAGTATTGGAAGAAAGAAAGAAAGAAAGAAAGAAAGAAAGAAAGGAGGGAGGGAGGGAGGGAGGAAGGAAGGAGGGAAGGAAGGAAGGAAGGAAGGAAGGAAGGAAGGAAGGAAGGAAGGAAGGAAGGAAGGAAGGAAGGAAGGAAGGAGGGAAGGAAGGAGATTAGATTAGATTAATATCATCTATCTGAGTATTATCTTTTAAGGCTATTATCTTTCTATCAGCTATGGAAGATCTTTTTGTTATTTGATGTTTATTTCAATGGAATTTTAATGGAAAACATAATCCAAACAAGCCATGGCTCTTTGAAGTCCGTTGTGTTTGTCCTACATGATAACTTTAAACATGTGCTGTGACAAATACAGAATTTGCCTTTAAAGACACATGAAGAATAAATACTTTATGTTTGGGGTACACAACAATGCATAATTGTTATGGTTTACAGTCCTACTTTCCTTAAAAATTACTGAAGCGACAAGCATGAGTCACACACACACACACGCACGCACACGCGCACACACACACACACACACACACACACACACACACACACACACACACACACACACACACACACACACACACACACACACACACACACACACACACACACACACAGATCCTGAATAGCTTGGCCCTGGGCCCCCATTCTCTTTGCTCTAGACAGGGCAGCAGTAGTGAGTGGGTAACCTGGGGTGACGGAATTAGGCCTCTGACTAACGCCTTGACCTGGAGCGTATGATGACCCTGTAGACTAGAGGACACACATGCAGCCTCCAGCACAGCATGGGGATAACACGGACAAACAGGCATGCATAGCAAATAGCAAAGCGACGTAGCGCGCCTCAAAGCACTGTGTGACTACTCTAAAAAGAACGTTAAATAACCTCACTGTGAGCTATATCACTCGGTGCACGCAATGCACGAGGGGGATTGGGTTTTAAAATGGAACAAAAAGACGTGTGTGCAGAGCTATGGGCTGTACGTTGATGTCATTCTACATAATTTCTGTGAGGCACTGTGAGCTTTAACTCAATATGAAGCTAAATCCACAGCAATTACAGCGGATCATGGTTCAGCACCTGACTGGCCCTGTGTACACCACTTCATATTAAGGGGAAGCCCACAGAGAGTCTATGTTAACCACTTTTCTTTTCTGTTTTCTGTTGTAGGGAAAGCTTTCGCTGAAAAACGCAACGCAGTGAGCTTGTCGATCGGCTATTTTCAGTGAAAAGCTTTCCCCACAATATGGATAATGGGGTTTAAGTGGTTATGCCTTGTTTGAAAACATTTTGAAAATAGTTGATCTGCAGGTACATTAAGACATTTAGGCTAAAGGGATAACACAAAAAAGTTCGGGTGACTTGTTTCCATTGTGTTCTGCCATTTAAAACAGTTGTTCTCAAAGTGGGGTCTGGGGACCTCCCAGAGGTCCTTGAGGGGGTTCCACGGGGTCCCCAGCAAAATGTGTTAGTTTGGCATCAAAGTCAGTTCAACCACTTCAAACATATACATCGGCTAATTGAAAATAGCAGATCTACAAGCTCACAACACGATCAGCTATTTTCAAAATATCTTAATTTTTTTTAAATTGTTGATGCAACAACACAAATCTTGTGTGGGGGTCCATGGCACCAAATAGTTTCAGACGGGAGTCCGTGGCCAAATACATAATAATTTGGGGGTCCTTGACATGAAAAAAGTGTGAGAACCACTGATTTAAAAGATATACGGGTCCTTGACATGAAAAGGTTTTGAGAACCAGTGATTTAAAAGATATAATACCTCAAAATAGTTTCAAGAAGAGCCGGAGAACACCTGAACAGTCACGGTGAAAAACAGAAAAAAAAGAAAAGAAAGTTGTGTCTGTGAGGAAAAGAAAGGTGGAAGTCTCACCACTCAGAGCCTGACATTCATTTGGAGCTGGAGTGTCAGCCGGGAGCCCGATGGCGTTGGCGAGGGCAGGTGGGTCGCATGTAGGTTGGTGTAACAGCCGAGCCGGGTAACCCTCTGGAGACAAACCTTATCTGGTGCCTTGTCTTTGCACCCCTCAACCCCCCACGACACCACCCCACCACCCCCCCCCCACCAGCTGCAGGTGCAGAAATGTTAAGTGAAACACGATGGCAAGCTTCTTTTTCTTCTCCCCACAGTCGCGCCCTCTCAGAAGGAGAACACCTGGTCCCCAAAGGGAGGAGGGTGAGTGTGTGCGTGTGTGCGTGTGCGTGTGCGTGTGCGTGTGCGTGCGTGTGCGTGTGCGTGTGTGTGTGTGTGTGTGTGTGTTATCTTATGATAGCCCCCTTTCATTTTGTCATCGCGCCTGCTCTCCCTCTCTCTCTCTCTCTCTCTGTCTCTCTCTCTCTCTCTCTCTCTCTCTCTCTCTCTCTCTCTCTCTCTCTCTCTCTCTCTCCCTCTCCACTTTCGGCCCTCCTGTAACTCTCAATCTTCTCTCCCCCCTCCCTCCCTCCCTCCCTCCCTGCCCACCCCTCCTCCTTCTTCTCTCGTTCCGCTGTCTAGCTCTCAGCTGTCAGGGTGAGAAATGGCAGGCGAGACAGGGGTCTTCTGCCTGGGGAGCAGGGAAGGGGAGAACAGAGGCCTTCACACACACACACACACACACACACACACACACACACACACACACACACACACACACACACACACACACACACACACACACACACACACACACACACACACACACACACACACACACACACACACACAACCGCCACATACAGTGCACATGCACCCAACACATACATGACCTTGTTGTGCACGTGTGTTTGAATGTACCTATTTATACACACTGCAAAAGGCTGTGGTTGTATTTAGGTGTGTGTAGCCTCAGTGCAACCAGAATATATCTCACGCTGCACACGCGCACGCACGCACACACGCGCACGCACACACACACACACACACACACACACACACACCTGGGGGCTTAACATATGAGTGACGGGTTGTGATAACACGTATCAGCGGATCCAAAGCGCAGAGAGGCTCTGTGCGTCGTGGCCCTCTGAAATCCCCCCCGACGCCTGCATGCTCCGCCATTGAAGTGGCCTGGAATTCCTAAAGGTGGAATATAAAACCCTCCTTACACACACACACACACACACACACACACACAGCTCACACAGTGACACACACAGCTTTTCAGGCCAAGAACCCCTTTGGCTGACAGAGAGATGAAGAAGGAACCCCATAGACCCTTTCCCATAGAAAGGAGGTGTCATTCACTGCCGCCGTTTTTTCCTTTTTCTCCTTTGTACATAATAGTGTTTTGTATTTGTTGATGACACGTATTATTGTGTTATTTTTAGCCTGATGTTGATGAATTGAACACAATGGAAGTCCTTTTTTGTGTTATCCTTTTAGCCTTAATGTCTGACTGTCTGACTATTTTCAATGAATCAATCAATCTATCAACCCCTATATATCCTATATTAAGATTGGCTTAAGGGAGGACTGGCGGGCCGGCGGACCACGTCGTCGCGCTCAGGTCAATATGACTCGGCCATACCCATTTAAGGAGTTCCCAATGCAGCTACGTCCAAATAAGGAGTGTTTTGTCTAATCTCAATGTGTCGTCATGGCATCAGGCACAAACAAATAGTTAACTCCATATATGGGCACAAAAGGGGGCATGCCCATATATGGGCATACAGATGACATCAGGGATCTCCATATATGGGCATAAAGGGGACAAGGACTGACAGATACAGAGATCTCCATGGGCATATCGGTCGGATCGGCGGTGTGACGTAGGTGTGAGGGCCGCATGGCGGCCTGAACCGCTTCAGATGAAACCTTTTCATACATTTCATAAATAGACTTGTTTCATCAGTGTATTATTTTCCTGTACTTTGTAAACTTCTGTAGTTTGTAAACTCTCTTTTTTCCCTCTACACCCAAAGCTCTTTGCTGGAAATAGACGCGTTGTGAGCTTGTAGATGAGCTATTTTATTTTTGATGAATATTCCCCCCAGAATAAGGATGCTATAGGGTTAAAGCGGTGAATGTAAAAAGAACTGAAAAAAAAAAGAAGAAAATCATCGATTTGGCGGCCCCTCTGTAGTAACTCTGAGGACCTCTAGGGGTCCTGAACCCCTTGTTGAAGACCCATGCTCTGAGTCTAGACGATCTAGGTCTTCGCACACAGTAAAGTCCATAGTGTCCCATTTTCACACTTTCACAGAGTCTATTTTTGTGTCTCGCTTGGATTATGTCCAAAAACACGTGCACACACCGACAAACCATTCAAGGTGCTGCAGAGACAAAAACAACAAACACAAAACGGAAGACCGGTCTTTTTACACGCTTAATTAAATCCTCCCCCGTTATTGCAGCACAGTTAGCAGTGAGTCTTCATCGGCACCTCTTGGATTACACCATAAGACAGTGAGTGTTAAACAGCAATCTGCAATTCCTCCTGGGCTCCTGGGTGTTTTGGTTAAAGGCACTGTGCGCTCTCTCTCATTCTCTCCTTCCTTTCCTTCCTTCCCGAGGAATTGTCAGTGGGGCCTTGGATGGAAAACTGTTTGCAGAAAGATGGGTAATTGGGAGGGAGTGTATACAAACGGGCACATTATTATTTTTCTTTAACTTCCGACAAACGTTGTGATGTTTAACAAATGCCAATGGGAGATCAAAGCCGAGCCGTTACTTCTTCACACGCTTGTTATTGCCGGAGACACAATAGACGTACATCTCTAAAATCGGTATCTGTCTGAGCGTCGTAACACTTGTCTACTAAAGCAAATGTAGGTACAGTGGCAACAAAATACTGTTATAAATAGATATTTATTTGTAGTTATTTGTAGCCTACACATTAACAACATTAACACTGGTGTCCCTGTTTTGGGCGTGTCATTATAGACGAAAGCTTTCAGAAACATACAAAACAAACCAACAAATATTTAAACAAATAAATAAATCGTTTTTTATTTTCATAAATTGCTAAAATAGCAGACCCACAAGCTCACAAATGCATCACATGGTGCATTGTGAGCTTGTAGATCTGATATTTTAGCAATTTGTTGTAAAAAAAAGAAAGGTTTTTAAGCGGATAATATAACAAGATGTGCATGAATATATGACAGTACACATAAGATAGGAGCCGATTTGAGAGACATGCAGAGAAAGAAGGAGGAAGGTTGGGGATATGGTGGAGAGATTGAAATGTTATGCTGTCATTCACAAAGCGAGACAAATCCCTTGTGTGACACCCCTTGGGTCTCTTATTCCATATAGCTTGAGCAGACAAGAGGAAACAAGTCATATCTGCACTAGGGGGAAAAACAGACAGAAACAGCCTGTCCTCCTCAGCTGAAAGACCCTGGCGTCAGCGGTGTGTTGGAGCAAAAAAAACAACAACAACAGCTACAGCAACAACGCGCCAAAACACAAATACACGATATGCGCAACATAACATGCACGTAGATATGAAATATTGAGTGTGCACACATCAGTTGTTTCTGCTCATCTGTTGCGTGGCATTACATCATTGTTGAATGTGAGATACATCTGCATACCAGAAGTAGAGCAGCTAGCACCCTACTGTGAGGAACAGTAGCCTGGAGAACAGAAGCGATCACCACGCACACGTACATGCACGCCACGCACGCACACACACACACACACACGCAGGCAGGCATATTCACGCACGCACACACATTTGCAGTGGTGAAAAAAGTACTCAAATTCTTTACTTAAGTAAAAGTACCAATACTGCAAAATAAAAATACTCTGTTACAAGTAAAAGTCCAGAATAAAACATTTACTAGAGTAAAAGTACATAAGTATTGGCATCAAAATGTACTTAAAGTACCAAAAGTAAAAGTACTAAAATGTTTCAAAATAGCAGATCTACAAGCTCACAACGCGTCGCTTCGCGACGCGTTGTGAGCTTGTAGATCTGCTATTTTCAAATAGCCTATGTATAAAACAGGGCTAAAGTGGTTAATGTATGTTTCATAATATCATAATTTATATCTGCAAAGTAACTAGTAACTAAAGTTCTCAAATAATTGTAGTGGAGTAAAAGTACAATATTTGCCTCTGAGATGTAGTGGAGTAGAAGTAAAAGTATTGGAAATTGGAAATACTCAAGTAAAGTACAAATACCTCCAAATTGTACTTAAGTACAGTACTTAAGTAAATGTACTTAGTTACTTTCCACCACTGCACATTTGTATTACTATACTTGAGGGCATACATTTTTTTTATGAATGCCATTATTAGTAAATCAAGGTCTTTTGCACACCTGATTAAAAGCTCAGCAACAGCTGCGTTGGTGGAGCAGCCACAACAAGAGAAGGATAGACACCCGCACTCTGTCTTCGCTTGCTCAATAAAGATTTTGTATTTGTTTGATTAAATTGCAATGTTTTGGTCAGAGACCTTCCTCAGGACGCCTGAAGAAGGGTCTATGACTGAAATATTGCAATTGCAATAAATTGTTTCACAATAGATCAGCTATTTTCAGTGCGTGACTCTCACACGCAAGTATAAATCAGGTATAACGCCAACCCTAATTTCTGAACCTAACCTCTCTATTATGTCTAATCCTAATCCAAACCTCAACCTGAATACTTTCCTCATTGTAAGCCTAACTAACCCAAATAGTTGTTTTGAATCATAAACTAAACAACAATTTATCTTTTGAGAAACAGGTAATTTTTCCTCACAATGTCAGTTTCTCGAGTTCTACTATACTTGTGGGAACATTTCAAGCATAGTACAAGTATAGTAATACAAGAACACAGACACACACACGCATCACATACGCCGCCCTGCCCTGTTTTACTAATGGGGTGATATCGGCCACATCCTGTGAGAGAAAATGAGTGCACGAGCCAACACACAGGTTCTTATTTGCAGGGAAACATCCTGCACATATACAAAAAAATACCAACATGCTGAATGAATCACAGGGACCCACCGTATCTAAGGTCTACTCTTGCGGTGAGAGATTTTCCCAACAAAGATAAGTGTGTTTGTGTGTCTGCGTGCGTGCCTGAGCAGTGCTTAATCTGCAGCACTACAGAACTCGTAATATTTTACTGAAAGGCGAAGGCTGTGTACAGCTACAGTACATTACACTGACATCGCACCCCGCTCACCCTCTGCAACGTGCACACGAACACACACGCACACGCACACGCACACACACACACACACACACACACACACACACACACACACACACACACACACACACACACACACACACACACACACACACACACACACACATACACACACACACACACACACGCGCGCGCGCGCGCTACTGTATGTTTTCAACTCAAGGTCCCTTGGGAACAGATGAAGTGAATCAGGGCTTTGCTAATGGATGGCCCTGCAGCCAGTTTCCTACAGCACACCCAACCAGGCACAGCCACGTACGTATATGCACGCACGCACGCACGCACGCACGCACGCACGCACGCACGCACACACACACACACGCACACACACACACACACACACACACACACACACACACACACACACACACACACACACACACACACACACACACACACACACACACACACACACACACACACATACACACACACACACACACACGCACACACACACACACACACACACAGATATTATATTTGCATTTTGCAGGTTGTGCTGTTTCATCTATCTAGAATGACTCCCATACAGAATGATGTATACAGTGTGAAACAGAATTGTTATGAATGAAAGCTGGTTCCTATACTTACAGTACCATACAGTAAAATAGACCTGTTAAAGGGATAGTTCACCCCCAAAATGACTTTTTTTCTATCGATTAGTCACCCCATGGAGACTTTTTTTTTTTTTTTTGTCGTATTCCTAAGGCAATAATTTGATGAACAGCGGCAGCAGGTTCCGGTAGGAGACAAAAAGAGAACCACAACCTACCGGTCAGCAGGTCATCAAATTATTGGCTTAGGAATGTGCCAAAAAAAATATATCCATGAATTCAAGTCTCCATGGGGTGACTAATCGATAGAGAAAAATAAATAAATGGGTGAACTATCCCTTTAAGGTCCAGAGTTAACCCATTAAAACCGGGAAAGCATCTGTCATTGTATACAGATATACAAGCTCATAGCGCATCACTTCGTGCCAACGCTATGAGCTTGTAGATCTGCTAAGAAAAATAATATCCTGAACATTTGTGCAAATCTTTGAATATATATTATGATATAATATATTACAAAATATTTTAAGATGGGGACCCGCGGCCAAATACATTTTGGGGGTCCTTGACAAGAAACATACGTTTTTTTTCAGAAAACTGTTAGGATTTAGAAGACATTTTGTAGAATCAGCCTCAGTTCTTAATGGGTTAAACCAACACCCTGGATTTTACTGTGCACAGCTGGCTCACATCCAAGGTGATGAGTATAGGTATACCTTAGCATTTAAGCTAATGCCTCCTCTCTCAAACAGGGCTCTCCAGGGCCCTGCTGAAATGGAATCATTATACCAAAGGCTCCACACATTACAGAAACTATACATCTCCCACTGCGTATTAGTCACTTAAAAGAGACTAGAACAACCAGGAAGGAATTATCTTGGCGGGGAACAGCAGACTGCCAGCTTACCAGTGATTGAATTGTGAAAGCTGGTCTTTTACCTACTGGGGAGAAGCAGTTCTGTTGATTAGACTCACAGGTTGTCACTCTAACAGAGGGTTCAAGAGAGAGAGAGAGAGAGGGAGGATTGATCATCTTGAAAGAATTGGCCCTATAAGCACTCTTCAGTCCGCTTTCCAAGTTAAGAAATGATTTTGTTACATTTATAGAAACTTGATTTCCCGTTTTGAGGACATGCACTACACTGCGTGTGCGTGTGTGTGAGTGTGTGCGTGCGTGTGTGTGCATGACATATCGTTGCTGTCAGGTGGAAACCTTGTATGTCCAAAACGTTGAAAAAAATATTTAGACTTTAATTAGACTTTATTCCAATTTATCCAATATTATTTAGTCACACGCTCTTGTTAATACTTTTCATTAATATTTATAAATCTCACAAACACTTTCAATTTAACTTTCCAAAATGTTTTAAAAAAATGCTATAGCCGCTCTACAAGCTCAGAACGCATCGCATCTCAACACTGTGTGAGCTTGTAGAACGGTAATTTTAGCTACTTTGCACACACCTCTGGTTCTCACACCCAGAGAAAGATAGCATCACTGTCGGGCAGACACCTTGTATCTCCATATCAAATATGGAGATACAAGGTGTCTGCCCAACAGTTTTATTTTCCATTAATTAATGCCCTACTTCGTTACACTAGTGTCAACTACACTGTAGTGTAACGTAGTAGGGCATTAATTAATTAATTCATACACCTTGTATCTCCATATTTAATATGGAGATACAAGGTGTCTGCTCGACAGTGATGCTATCTCTTCTCTGGGTGTGAGAACCAGAGGTGTGTGTGGTTCAGCCTCCAGCCCACACGGTAATCAAACACGCTAGCCGTTATCGATGGAACGCGAACAACAGACCGGGGCCACAGCAGCACTGAGGGGCTGAACCCTTTCAGCCAACCAACCACGGGAGTCTCTCCAGGGTTACATGTTGTGTTTAATCCCCCTAACCCCAAAGGCCTAACGCTGTTGACGTATCGGCTGTTCTGCACTCTGTATGTGTGCATGCATGTGTGTAAGTTATTCCGCGCCAAACGTGCAAGTGTGTGTGTGTGTGTGTGTGTGTGTGTGTGTGTGTGTGTGTGTGTGTGTGTGTGTGTGTGTGTGTGTGTGTGTGTGTGTGTGTGTGTGAGTGTGTGTGTGCGCACCCGTGGCGTGTGAGAGTGTGCTTTTCCCGGGAGCCACAGTTAAACCCTTGTGACATCGGCAGCCATGTCTTATTTCCCTATTAGAGAAGCCCCACTCTAAGGCACAGTGTCAGAGCAGGGGACTACTGTCTCATTATGGAGACACACACAAACACACACAACCCCACACACACGCACGCACACACACACACACACACACACACACACGCACACACACACACACACACACACACACACACACACACACACACACACACACACACACACACACACACACACACACACACACACACACTTGGTCACACACAGATACACACACCCACACACATATACATGCACCAGAGGGAGAGAGCAAGAGAGAGCGGGGGAAAGGCACAAAAACAAATTAAACCAAGCACCACATAGGCCTTTCATTATAATTACCATATTCAATAAAGCACAGATTAGATAAAGGAGAGAAGCTCTGGGAAAGAGGAGCCAAATATGTGTGTGTGTGTGTGTGTGTGTGTGTGTGTGTGTGTGTGTGTGTGTGTGTGTGTGTGTGTGTGTGTGTGTGTGTGTGTGTGTGTAGGGGGGGGCACTGTATATTTCTCTGTGAACTTGATAGTTGAGTGGACTGTGCATAATTTAAATGATATTTTTACATGAGGCCATTATTAGGTAACGATGCTCTCACAAGTAACTGAAGTTTCACTCCAGTTACTCAACTGAATATTGTGAGCTTCCCAAAAGCAGCTCGTTCTGTGGTGTCAGCATGTTACTTGAGTGCTAGATAACTAAGTAATCATTAGTGGGACTTAGTCAGTTAGCAGTCAACCAAAGCTAAAGCTGAGCTATGCCAAAATGTTTTTAGTGGACTTACTCTTACGACGGGTCATTTCTCCTTCCCTCTCTTTGCCACACAGGTAGAAGAGCACATCGCTGCGTGTCTGGCTGACATCTGACAGTGTGGATGTCTTCGCACCACCTCAAGCTCAATGGAAACAAGACAACTTCTCTCCTTCCCGGGTAAGTCCTTATTCCCCCTGCAAGGTCTTTCCATTTCGATCAAGAAAGGAGCCTAGGGTGTTGTCCTGGATAGACAGCAGTGTTGCGGTGTTCACTCAATCCTGTTGATTTATACTTTACAACAACATCCGAAGGGTCAGGCCCTTCCTCACCAAGGAGTCTGCCCAGCCCCTTTATTCAGGCTTTAGTTGTCTCCTGGCTAGCACTCCTTATTGGTCTCCCGCATGCTAACTGAAGCCCCTCGAAATGGTCCAGCAGCATGCCTCGTCTTCAACGTCCTTCATGCGTTTTCTTCACTGGCTTCCAGTTGTTGCCCACACCCAGTACAAAACACTGGTGATGGCCTAGAAGGCAATCAAAGGCATGTGACCCCCCTTGCTTTCAGGACATGATCTAACTCGCACAATAGGTACACAACATTATCTCTATAGTCATGTGACCAAGACGTATCTGTGAGATTTTTTCATATTCCATTCTGATTGGCAACCAATTGACTTCCAAAGTTTGCGGGAGTAGCCCGTTTTGCACAAAATGCAACAAATCACGAACGCATCGTGTCCGCTTGCCGTGAAACTTTGCACATACAGTACATTCCCACTAAGGCCAAGGAAAAAATTCAGTCCCAAATGTTTCAAATCGGCCTCCTATAACAGGACGCAAGACATCTCTTGGGTAGGCAACCTGGCCTGGCGGGAATCTACTAAATGTCTAAATTGTAATTGTAAATTGTAATCTCTGTCTTAACCCATTGAGACCTGAAGCCGATTCTACATGTCTCCTAAATCTCAACAGTTTTCTGAAAAACGTATGTTTCTATATCAGTGGTTCTCAAACTTTTTCATGTCAAGGACCCCCAGAATGATATGTATTTGGCCGCGGACCCCCATCAAAATATTTTGTTCCAGGGACCCCCCAGAAGCAAAGATTTGAGTTAAAAATGTTCGCTTAAAAAATATATATTTTCAAAGATTTTCACGAATTTTCAAAAATAGCAGATCTACAAGCTCGTAGCGCGGCACTCGGTGCCGCGCTATGAGCTTGTATATCTGCTATTTTTGAATAGCCCAAAGTGTAAAATAATGCTTTTTAGCTCAAATCTAAAAATGAGACAGTTCCAGAACTTCCAGGTCTTAATGGGTTAATTTGCTCACCGTCTTTAGTGTGTATTTAAATACCCCCCACCCCCATAACATTAGCTGGCAAATAACCTACATGGGTGACGATGTCCACAAGATGGACCACGGCAGACGTCTTCTCAGGGTCCGCTTCGGGTCCGCTCTATAAAATGTGTTATCGGTCTATAAAATGGTGCTGGTACAGTATATGCTTTGAGTCCACTGGACTATGAAAGTCCGCTGGACTCCCCATCCGTGCATGTGTCTGCTCGCTGTTTCAAACACTACATAAGCATCTTAAAGACACGCTTCACTGATGTCCGGCAATGAGCCAAATGGAGCCTGGCAGTATTTATAATAATCCACTGTGCTTGACCAATATTTGAGCCTGTTATTAAGGAGGAGCCGTTATGATATGATATTATGCCTTCAGTATCCTTCAGTATCCTCTGGGTATTGTAACACAACTGGATACAAGAGTCATTTCCATTGTAGACACTCGGCATACATGGGAGCAAAATATCAGTCTCCACAGTAAAAACATGTAAATAACAGACAAGACATCATTAAGAAGTCACTAACAAAATAGTCACTATCATTAAAAAGTCATTAAAAAGGAGCACTAGAAGAGATAAATATAAATTCTGCTTTAAACTTCATACACACAGCGAGAGAGAGAGAGAGAGAGAGAGAGAGAGAGAGAGAGAGAGAGAGAGAGAGAGAGACGCACGCACGCACGCATGCACACACACACACCACACACACACACACACACACACACACACACACACACACACACACACACACACACACACACACACACACACACACACACACACACACACACACACACACACACACACACACACACACACACACACACACAGGCACACACAGTTGGCTGGTGCAGTTCAGTCTATGAACTGCACCAGTTCAGTTCAATTGGTTGCCGGGGGGTGGGGGGGGTGGGGGGGCGGGGCAGTATCCTGTGAGTTTTACTGTGAGTCCTGATGGTTTAAGGGGAAGAGACTGTTACCCAGTCTGGCAGACCTGGCACCGATGCTCTGGAACTCTCCATCCAGATGGTAAGAATGCAAATAGAAGATGGGAGGGTGCAAGGTTGGAGGCCTTTTGGACACGATGGGCTTCAAACAGTAGATGTCAGCTATGCTGTATGTATACTGTGCATATTTGATCTTTTCTGCAGTGTTCACTGTCCACTGCAAGGGCGTGCCCCTTGCAGTGGTTCCCCCTCCTAGACAATGGGTTCATTATCAGGTTCACGGTACCAGGTACCAGGTTCATTACAATGCTTTCAATTTAGAATGTGGACAATATGGGCGTCGTTGCTGGTCCTCCTTGGAGAGAGCTAGCATAATTTCTCACAACACTGTCATGTGTGACAATGTCGTCTGCAAAGTCCACGTCTGTCTCCACTACTCTTGACCTCCTTGAATTGATGTTACATCTGAGCTTCACTTAGTCTGCAGTACAAAGTCAATGACAATGATGAGCAGGATGGGGGTAGTGTATCTCCTTAGAGATACACATATCGAGCATCGCAATAGTTCAGGCAGGCACGTCAATCGGGTCTCCACTCTCACCTCGCTCTCCCTTCATTCTCATTCGCTACCAAGTTAATTAATTCATACACCCACGGCATCCACATGCAGCTCACTCATCTACCGTCATCCTCATTTGTTAACAAGCTAACGCATACGCCCTCAAACTAATGGCTCATTTAGGTGGTCTTTTTAACCAGAACAATATTCACTCTAGCATACTTCATGATGATTCTGTGGATTATATAATGTTATCTGTGTATCTTAACTTATGCCGTTGAAGGGTTCAATGTTATGTTCACGCAATAACTCTGTATCTTAGGCTTTGCTAAGGGGGGGGTTTGTGATCTCAGATTCTGTGTCATGCTTGCGCAGATAATCTACAGTATCACGGGAGCAGACTCACACCGCCGAATTGAATGCAATATCATTGCAATGGTTAATCCTGATGAAAGTGTCTGACTGAACAGGGATTGCAGAACCCCTGATGTGATCGTGAAGCAGCTATTTCACCGTCTAGTGTCTCTCGCCTTAGCCTGTGTGTTGGTGTGCATCAACTCAATTGCATGGAGCAACAGGGTTGTACTCCGTATGCCTTCAAGATTTGCATCATATCGCCTCAGGAAATGGTCCACCTATTTTCTGCACACAAGCATGCTAAACACCTTCTCCAAAGTCTTGTTATTTTTATATGTGTGTCTACTGTATGTGTGTAGCCTATTTTACAGAACGTACACTGCAACTACAATCCTACATTTTAATTTAACTCTGAGAATGGACACTGAACAAATGAATAAATGGACCTATGTGTCCATTTCTTTTTAACCGGTTTTACTGTGTACAGTAGATTTCTACGTTTCATTTATCCTCCACTGTCACATATTTCTTTCTTTACTCCAAAAACATTAACTATAGAGTGTGTAGAAAGTCAAGGGCTAAGTATCGAAGCAGCTCTGCTGTCTCTCATTTGGCATGCATATATGCATATTTCTGTGTGCTAATTAATGATACAACTTAGGAAATTAATGTTGGGTGGCAAATGTGATTTATTATAATTTAAGAGTTTCAAAGTTATTACTTCAATACTCACAGCCAGCCCCCATCCACATCCTCCGTCTCTCTCTCTCTCTTTCTCACACACACACACACACACACACACACACACACACACACACACACACACACACACACACACACACACACACACACACACACACACACACACACACACACACACACACACACACACATATACGCACGCATGCACGCATGCAAAGCCAAATCAATAGTGTTGGTGAATGGTTCTCCATCAGAGAGATTTCTTTTTCCTCCATGTTTTTTATGCAAATTGCCAGAAACAGAATCCTTGAAGTGTGTGGAGTACTTAGTGTCTCTGCTGTCGGTCATGTACTTGATGGGCACATGCATATGCATTCTGTCTGGCTTCGTACCCCTGTTGCAATATCATCCAATCTGGTTTATTTATGATGCTCTTTAAGTTGGACAAACAAGGTCAACGGCCTGGTGACATTTTATCAAGATCTGTTCAGGCATTAACTTTGGCCGGGCCAGACATAAATAGCCTAGACACACAAGCACATGTGTGCACACATGCACATGCACATGCACATGCACATGCACATGCACATGCACATGCACATGCACACAGGCCTACTCATAATATTAACCCCAAGTCTTGACCCTAAGTCAATACATTGCATGCCTTTTATGAAGTAAATTGAATTAATTTGAATAACTTTCTATCCTCAGTGGCTCAGTGTGGCTGAGTCTCTTCCTCTGTGGGGTCTCTAACTGTAACTTTGACTGAGTCACAGATGCAGTCAGCATCTTGCAGACAGAGCTGTGAGTGGCAACAACACAATGTTGATCCAACTCTGAAAGAATTCAGCTTGGTTCTACAAAACCATGCTCAACTGCGCTCATGTGGGCAGCTCTAACTGAAAGACAGAACTTCAAAAGTTATGATAATCACAAACATGGAATGACTGTTTTACTGAGATGAATGTGTTCATATCAGTTTTGAGCCAGATGACAAGTTTATCCAGATAATGACCATGCTGGCCTCTCTTTGGAATGAGATCTCAGGTCTCGATGAGATTACCTGTCTAAATAAAGGATGCAAATAAACAATTAAATACAGTGGTGTAAAGTAACTAGGTACTAAGTACTGTACTTAAGTACAACTTTGAGGTACCTTTACTTTAGGACCACGGCAGACGTCTTCTCGGGGTCCGCTTCGGGTCCGCTCTATAAAATGTGTTATCGGTCTATAAAATGGTGCTGGTACAGTATATGCTTTGAGTCCACTGGACTATGAAAGTCCGCTGGACTCCCCATCCGTGCATGTGTCTGCTCGCTGTTTCAAACACTACATAAGCATCTTAAGACACGCTTCACTGATGTCCGGCAATGAGCCAAATGGAGCCTGGGCAGTATTTATAATAATCCACTGTACTTGACCAATATTTGAGCCTGTTATTAAGGGGGAGCCGTTATGATATGATATTATGCCTTCAGTATCCTTCAGTATCCTCTGGGTATTGTAACACAACTGGATACATGAGTCATTTCCATTGTATACACTCAGCATACATGGGAGTCAAAATATCAGTCTCCACAGTAAAAACATGTAAATAACAGACAAGACATCATTAAGAAGTCACTAACAAAATAGTCACTATCATTAAAAAGTCATTAAAAAGGAGCACTAAAAGAGAAGGTCAACGGCCTGGTGACATTTTATCAAGATCTGTTCAGGCATTAACTTTGGCCGGGCCAGACATAAATAGCCTAGACACACAAGCACATGTGTGCACACATGCACATGCACATGCACATGCACATGCACATGCACATGCACATGCACATGCACATGCACATGCACATGCACATGCACATGCACATGCACATGCACATGCACACAGGCCTACTCATAATATTAACCCCAAGTCTTGACCCTAAGTCAATACATTGCATGCCTTTTATGAAGTAAATTGAATTAATTTGAATAACTTTCTATCCTCAGTGGCTCAGTGTGGCTGAGTCTCTTCCTCTGTGGGGTCTCTAACTGTAACTTTGACTGAGTCACAGATGTAGTCAGCAGCATACTTTAGTGGAGTATTTCCATTTGTCTATACTTTTACTTCTACTCCACTACATCTTAGAGGCAAATATTGTACTTTTACTCCACTACAATTATTTGGAAACTTTAGTTACTAGTTACTTTGCAGATATAAATTCATAAAACATACATAAAACATCAACCACTTTAGCCCTGTTTTATACCTGGGCTATTTGAAAATAGCCAATCTACAAGCTCACAGATATGCTATTTTCAAACACTTTAGTACTTTTACTTTTGGTACTTTAAGTACATTTTGATACCAATAATTTTGTACTTTTACTCAAGTCAATTTTGAATTCCGGACTTTTACTTGTAACAGAGTACTTCTACATTGCAGTATTGATACTTTTACTTAAGTCAAACATTTTAGTACTTTTTCCACCACTGCTTAAATACAATTATCAGGGTCACCAATGTTGTAGAGCACCATGCATTTAGTGGCGGGGCAAATCGGTTCTCTGATTTCTGCCGTGGGATCACTGCTGTAAATGTAAGCATTGAATATTTTACTATGCCCTAGGACTCTTCACTTAAGAAGGGCTGAATAAGAATATTCAATGTTTTCATTGGCTCACGTCCTAAGTATATCTACCAATAGGAATTATTAAACTGAGGGTATATCATTTTCTCTTTAAAGAGAAACCCCCAGAAGAAAACAATGTTTTCCATTCCAAACCATATTCAATCATTGTATGGCAGAGTTAAAGCTGTTAAAACATTCAGTCAAAACATTGGAGACATTTCAAAGTATGGATACCCCCCGTCATGTTCAAGTGAAAATATTTTCTTTCATGACAGACGAATAGTGTTTACTCCTAAAAAAGGTTATGCCACTAATACTATATATAACGGAAGTCTAAACTCATGTAACTTATGAAAGGTTTCAAGTCTGCCAACGCTTAATAGGAATGTATTTTTGCACTCTGGCAATCACTTCTGCTAGACATGAGTATTTATCACTGGTACACTCCGGCAGGGCATAACAAATTATTCTGGAAGCCAGTCTAATTGATGAGTTGTAGTAGATGAGACAAAATGAGTGTTTCCACACTTTATTAGCATGAGTGATAAAACATTTAACTTCCTGCAGGGAGATGCACATCCATTTTTGACAGGGCCCTGTACTTAATGCTGTTGCAATGGGAGGGATAGGCTTGCACATCATTAACTGCATTACATGTCATTTGGGTGGCACATTAATGTATGTATAATGATGCTAATGATGCAGCACAAGTTCTCAGTTTAAACCCCAAAAATGTATAGTGTAATACTTTGTTTTCTTTTTTAAATGATCAGAATTGAATTGAGAAAACATTCTTATCAGAAATTAATAGCTTTTGGAATTATATTTATATACTGCATGGTTTAGCTTCGACACATTGAGGTTAGACAACACACTCCATATTTGGGCGTAACTGCTTTGGGAACTCCTTTTGGTTATTGCTGAGTCTTAGGCCCCCTTTAGACTGGCAGCCCAAATACAGCCTATATCAGATTTTTTGCCATATCCAGATTGGAATCCAATTTTTTTATGAAGTCTGAACAGAAAAAAGTCACTTTTGTTTTTACAAATCCGACTTGAGACACATTCAGAGGTGGTTTCAAATGCGATTCAAATCTGATTTCTAAAGATGCGTCTCAGTTTGACTGCTCAAACCACCCATGTCGCATATCTAACTGTCCAAAACGTCACTTGCAGCACAACCCAAGCACCACTGACGTCATTAGAGAGCGTGAGAATTACTCATTTTGATCTACGAGTGCGAGGGGTAATCGTAATGAAAACAAAACAAATAGTGGTATTATTTTACGGAAGAAATGGCGAGTTGAGATATGTAAATTTTCCACCGTTTTCATGCATGTACTGAATTTGTTTTTGTGTCTTCTGTTGTTGCCGCTTGTCTGTTATGTTGCGTTTCTATAAGCAAGCAACTATACGTCATGGCGTTGTTAAGTCGTTGTTACCACAGGAACCAGCTGATAGGTCACACAGGGCGGCTCTGGTTGACAATGTTTATATCAGTCTGAACACACAGATCCCATCTGATCATTTGCAAATAACAGTGTGAACAGTCAGTCCTAAAGCTTGGATTTGAGAAATAAATCGGATTTGACTGCAGTCCAAACAGGGTCATAGTGACATGGGCGTCACGACGTGGTCCGCCATTTGAATACAGAACTTTTACATATTATGGCTAGCTTGTGTTATTGCTATTTGACTTCAGATTTCTATTTGTATATTCATATAAAGCTTTTGGCCAAACACACAACAAATAACAACAAAATTAAAATATGATAGCTAAAGGCAGCACACTGAGTGGCAGTAAGGAGAAAAGCCTGCTTTGAAAAGCTCGATTCTCTCTATTCCAGACGGCTGATACAGTAGCACTGACAGTCTATGAAGTGTATTTCAAAGTAGAGTCTGTCATTACGTTGGCATACAGAAGAATGGGTGCCCTTGGCTATCCTTATTGGCATCAGCCATTATCAAGATGGATCGCTGTCATTGTCTTTTAATGGACAGGTGACCCATGCAAACGCTGACCTGTGTGTGTGTGTGTGTGTGTGTGTGTGTGTGTGTGTGTGTGTGTGTGTGTGTGTGTGTGTGTGTGTGTGTGTGTGTGTGTGTGTGTGTGTGCGTGCGCGCGTGCACGCGAGCGGTGCCGCACGTGTGTTTTATGACATGTTAAAACTCATCAAAGCTGATTGCCAACTCTTTATTAACAGCATTGCTATGGTGACTCCTTGAGCTCCATGTAACATAAGCCTTTTTTCCCTCTCAAATCAATTATCCTAAATTATATGTCAAAATGGTTAATTATTATGATGAATGTTTTATTGCAATAATTCTGAGAGGAATTAGAACAATGTTAAATCAGGGCGCATGCTCTCAATGCATAGTTGTCATGGAGAGTAATGGGTATAATTCCTGTAATGGGAACCAAGATACCCACACATTTTAATAGGAAGGATGAAGGGGGTGGGGGCATGTTGTGGGGGGTGGGGGCAAGGTGCAGGGGGTGGGGGCAAGGTGCAGGGGGTGGGGGCAGGGTGCAGGGGGTGGGGGCAAGGGGCAGGGGGCAAGGGGCAGGGGGTGGGGGCAGGGTGCAGGGGGTGGGGTGGATAAACCCCAAAATCCAACTAATCTTCCTACAAGTGTGGACAGTCTTGGATCGAGTCTCTCAGCAATGCTGTGTGTTGCTTGGCAAAAATCATTGGGCTTGTATACACACACACACACACACACACACACACACACACACACACACACACACACACACACACACACACACACACACACACACACACACACACACACACACACACACACACACACACACACACATATATAAAGCAAAGACAGAAACACCAATAAATGTAACAATTATCAGCCTCCCCGTCCGGCTTCCCTCCCCCGAACACAGGCCAATTGTGTTCGTTTAGAGTTTAGACACTCGACGAAGCCGGATGCACCACGGTGGATGTGAACCCCCAGACCACCCGAGCACTTTTAACATTATTATTTTAACATGAATAAATACAGTTTCTGATTACTTTCCGTTCCAAAATATACTCAGGTGCAGCATTCCTTTTTGAGCATTAGTTCCATTTTTAGACAAATGCTGTTTGTGTGTGTGCATGCATCCGAGCGTGCATGTGTGTGTACTACTTTGTGTGTAAAGAGGTAATTGTATTAGTTAATCGTATTACTTTAACAGTAAGTGATTTATGTTAATGCAACTTTGTTCTTTGTGCCCAGTTATCCCAAACTAATTTTTAAATGTCATATTGTCTCCAATGATTTATTTACATGAAATTATTTTCCATTAAAAAACAAAGTCGACTCACTTTCTCATCATCAGATAATGAATCCTGATGCTTACATTTCAGCATTTGCATGCATTTGTAATACATTTACTGTATGTATATTGAATATACATGTTTTGAAACGTTTTATACACTAAGCAAATACTAACTTTGTCTA
Source organism: Gymnoscopelus braueri (assembly GCF_963280865.1). Lineage (NCBI taxonomy): Eukaryota > Metazoa > Chordata > Actinopteri > Myctophiformes > Myctophidae > Gymnoscopelus > Gymnoscopelus braueri. Next base: position 32,504,300 of record NC_137604.1, on the reverse strand, counting down.
AGAGCTATTTAGATAATAATAATGTATTGTGCTGCTGGCATAATTGGGTCATCATGCCTCATTTTTTTTGCATACGCATACATTCACATTTACAATTGAACATGCAAATATTACAGTATACCCAGAACAAATAAAAAAGATGTAAATGGCTTTAATCACCACAGCTGCTACCGTCTATTAATCCTGTAATTCCAATCTAACCAACAGAGATCTTCATTTAAATAACTGTGGACTTCAGGCAACACAGTTATATTTGCCCTGTCTATAGATCCAGCAAAGAGACGAGCACACTTACAAGTCCAGCCTTCAAAAAGCTTTAAAAGAGAGGGGACACGGGGGCTCAGTATACATTAAACAATAATGTCCTGTGCACTCTCAGTCATATAAGGTTTTAATTAAGTAAAAATTGTACTTAACACATTCAATCCGGAACGCATCTGTGTCACTTTAGATTTCTTTGGCTTATCAAAAATAGCAGATACACAAGCTCATAGTGCGGCACGAATGCAGCGCTTTGAGCTTGTATAGGTCTGCTATTTTTGAAAAACAAATCGTGAATACTTTAGCAAATCTTCGAATATATATTTTTAAAGCGAACATTTGTAACTCAAATCTTTGCTTCGGGGGGTCAATGGAACAAAAATATTTGACAAACGTTCGCTTAAAAAAATTATATATATAATATATTCAAAGATCTGTGAGCTTATATTTTGGCTATTTTAGCTAGTTGTCTTTATGACAAAGTATAACAGGGTTTAAATGGTTCACTTGGATACTTCTAGATTAACAAAACATGAAAAACACAACTGTGCTCAACTGAATGGTTGATATCTCTTTCACAGTGCTGTTTGGCCAAGGTTTGGCTTCTGTATATTATCCTTTCATTCTCAAGGACATTCTCACAGATCACATGGTTGTGGCAGTAATTGAACCTCCAGATATGGGACGTATACAGTCTCTCTTGGGCCTCCCATTCACAGGTTCACACGGGGACCAGAGGAATACGCTTCTTTTGTCCCTACACATCTTTTGACAGGAAAAGCCTAGGTCTTGGCCACTGCAGACAACAGGCACGTATGGTTATTTGTATTGTACAGCTGCCTAGGAGCATGAAAAGAGTCCTCCAAAGAGGATGAACTCATTGATTTGTGAGCATTTCGAGGTCTGGGTTGAGACCCATCAAAATAAAGGTCAAGCTACAGTTTTCAGACGCTTATACTCTCCAAATGCATCCAATCCCTAAGTCCCTCAGGCTTGAACAACTGTTGGCCGTACAGTAGCTCTGGATTGTGGGTAAGTAGTCTCTAGAGGTCATTTTCAGCAAGAAACCCAGTGTAGACAACTATACTAAGTACACTTCCAGCAGGAGCATAGCACAATTGGAACAGAAAAAAAGCCAGGAACAGAGACAATGTGTTTAATACTGCAGTTACATTACTATTTGTCAATAGTCAGTCAATTTGCAATGTCAATACATTTTTTCCCAAGTACAGGGCAGACCCCAAAACTAAATACAGAGAAACTGGAGAGAGAGAGAGAGAGAGAGAGAGAGAGAGAGAGAGAGAGAGAGAGAGAGAGAGAGAGAGAGAGAGAGAGAGAGAGACAGAGACAGAGACAGAGACAGACATATATTCTTTCTTCTATTCTTTCTATTACTAGCAATGGTGGAGTTATTTGGCTGACTCACCACCACTCCTCATCACCTGCTGTATACGACCCCTATTGTAGCCTAGAGGCAAGACAGGGAGTAACCCATATATAAAGGACCACAGACACAGATTTTTTTTTAAAATAAGAAAGATCTATGCTAGCTAGGTTAGGTTTAGAGGAAGTAAACAGGAAAAGAGAAAGGAAGTGGCAATCTTCAGGGTGGCCAACGCCAAAAACAAACCTAAAGCACTCTGCCTGAAAAATAAATGAACTAATCTACACCAAACCAAAAACAGAAATGACAAACATAATCTCCATGACAGAAGGAAAAGGGATTGAAAAGAATTGGCAGCACACTTCTACCGCCAGCTTCCCCTGTCTTCACTCAACAAAATTCATCCTAATATGGCACACAGCCTAAAAAGGTTCAGCACACAGGTGAATAATGGCAAAAAGGCCTGGAGAGACGCTTCTCCCAGGATGTTATGCAGGCTGGCTGATTGACAATGAGGTGGTCCAGGTGGTGTCACAATCCCCACTGCCACATTACCCTCCAATCACCATTGAGCACTGAGAACAGAGAGGGTTACACACAAACTCTGGCCCGATAGGGCTGTTAACACCTGCCACACCAAAAACATGGCTTACAGGTTCACATTCTAAAAGAAACCTGTTTCAATTACAGAATAACTGTGTGTTTACACTTGCTATTTTAATAATGCTTTTTTCTAAATTATATTTCTTTGTATAACCGCTGATCCAACTGACTGACCACCAGAATAGTCTCCATATATGGTAACCTTCGTGAGCTTGTCAAAAAACATCTATTTTTTGTAAGTTTGGGTCCCAGGGAGCAACCCAGGGAGACACCACATGTTGAGATGAAACGTTTGAACCTCTGAACTGGGGGACCCCCCAAAATAATCATATTTGAACTGGGGACCCCCAACCCTGACAAGCACTTGGAATCGTAGGAGTTGAGATATTTACATTTAGTCTGACTCGGTTCCACAGATAAATATTGTGAAAAGCTTGTGGGGAAAGCTTTAGCTGAAAATAGCCGATCGACAAGCTCACAACGCGACGCCACGCGTCGCGTTGTGAGCTTGTTGATCTGCTATTTTCAGCTAAAGCTTTCCTCACAATACCGATGCAGGGGTTTAAGTGGTTAATAATACATTTCTGAGGCATGCCTGGTGAATATTCCCCTCAGAATAGGCATGCTGGGGTTCAAGCGGTTAAGAAACCCATGAGTAAAACCTGGAATTGAATGGATTCTTTCATGAAATGAAAAACGCAAAGCTTGTGCCATGTACTGGCCCTGTTATACGGATCAGATGAGAGAGAAAATTGGTATTTGTTGTACCTTCTAATGCATACCTGATGTACATGTAATGTTTTTCATCCGGCTAAATGGCGTGCCCGAGAGTTTTCGGGGCACATCACTCCTATCATGTTGCTCCCTATCTGAGTTCTTGCACAACAACTTCAAACATCCTTTGAAGTCATGGTTGGAGTGTATGGTTGGATGGACCTTGGATGGAGAGAGAGAGAGAGAGAGAGAGAGAGAGAGAGAGAGAGAGAGAGAGAGAGAGAGAGAGAGAGAGAGAGAGAGAGAGGGTAAATGAGAATCCCATCTAGTCCCGGCATTACAGAATGGAGCTTTCCTCCCCCCCCCCCCCCCCCCCTCTCCTTTGCCTTGCAAGTTTCTCCCACCATCTGGCATGGAGCTTTGAAAATCAGGCCAAGTCTCTTCTACCAGAATGGCACGAAAACATACCCACATAACCAGCCGTTCTGTCGCTTCCCTGAAGTCAGCTACAGACGCCGAGTGTGGTTTATAACAGTTGTATTGAATGGAATAGAGAGGAAAGTGATGGGTTGGTGGAGGTGGAAGAGATTTCCAGTGGTACTATAGTAGTAGTGTTAAAGAATGTTGATAAAATGTAATGTTGTAAGTTCTACCATGTGGGATTATGAGATACAAAATGAATGAAATGGATCAAATACAGCATGGTGATGTGGAGGGAGCTGTGAGAATTAAAAGCTACAATCCATACATTTGATGTCCTCCCCCGAAGAAGAGATTGGTGTCAAAACAAACAGCCATAAATATGGCTGTGCATCTGTCCAATCCAGTGTGCCCTCTGCTTCAAATGTGTACTTTATTGAAACTGTCAACCAGGGTCGGAATTGTTCATTGGCATCGCAGAGACACCTCCGACCACTGCAGATGTGCTAGAATATTGTGTTGACATACTCTACCTGCCACACAGATTGGTTAAATCATGTTTTATTCATTGAAACACATCCTGCTTTCATCCTGCAATGTTTGAATAACTCCCAAATAATATTGACTCACTCCCAGGTAAAACACGTGTAACATTTCCAAGACATCCTATCTATTAACCTATGGTCAGAAAGAGAGAGAGAGAGGGATAGAGAGAGGGATAGAGAGAGAGAGAGAGAGAGAGAGAGAGAGAGAGAGAGAGAGAGAGAGAGAGAGAGAGAGAGAGAGAGAGAGAGAGAGAGAGAGAGAAGAGAGAGAGAGCTTGTGTAGTTAACTTTCAACTCCTGTCAGCTTACTTTTTCAACTCCTGTCAACTTGGAGGAACTCTATTGACTACCTTCTGGGCTGAGGTCATTTGCATAACCTATTCCCCTCTCAGTGGCAGTTGCCTCAGTCTCTCTCCCTCAGTCCCTGTGTACCCAGTGCGCTGTGGGGCCATGTTGGATCAGCTCCTCTGCAGTGCTGTGTTGATTCCCTTGTCCGTGGCCAGGCTGTAATTGCCTTGGTTTTATGCTGGGTCAGGTTCTGTGTGATACTCACTTCTTAGAAGACCTCATTGAGACGATGACCTTTAAATTGCTCCAACTGTCTCTCTCCCCCCTTTCCATGTCTTTGCCTCACTCACTTTCCCTCTCTCTCTCTCTCTCTCTCTCTCTCTCTCTCTCTCTCTCTCTCTCTCTCTCTCTCTCTCTCTCTCTCTCTCTCTCTCTAATAGTGGTTGTGCTCTTATGCACAGACTTTCTCCTGTTTGTTTGTCTCATTTATGCAGCTTCCTGTCCTGTTTACTAGTGAACCTGAATCTTTTATGCATTCTGCCAAAGCCAGTCACTGAAATAATTAAGACGTATTCAGGCATTATGTATGTGATAGATAAATAGAATATTCAGAATGTTATATATGTGTATATGCAAAAAGAAAATGAAAAAAAAAAAGAGAATCAGGCAATGTTTGGTGATAAACAATAAACGCCAGGAGCAGATATACAAGCTCATAGCGCAACAGAGAGCTTGTAGATCTGTTATTTTTGAATAGCCCAAAGAAATCTAAAATGGCGGAGATGCGTCCCCGCATTGAATGGGTGAAAATAGTCACGTATGATTCTGTGTTTCAGGCATGCAGGCCATTTCCATGTCATCCCAATCGAGCACTGTGGTCTGACCAGAGTATACAGATCGCTGTACAAAGTGTTGGTTCTTTGTTAGGGAAATACCCCCACTCTCTTCATCCTTCTGGAAGGTGTCATGGCACCTAATTCAACAAAAACATCTGTGATGATGGGGGATCACCCGTCCATAACCCCCGTACATACCACGCTCAATCCTTTCTAAGTATAAGGTCTCACCCTAGATTATGGAGTGCTGGATGGTTACATCAGGGTGTTGGTAACATTTCATGGATAATAGTGTCAAATGCCGTGGTCTTAAATGTCAAACCAACAGCCACACTAATAACAGCTCTTAATGTTAAGACCTCATTCTAAATCCAGAGGCTTATGTTATTTTCCTAGGATCTCCTGTTGAACCTTCGCCAAACCACCAATCCCTCAGCAGCATGTGTCCACTATAGTGTAAATCTTCCCGTAGCACGTTCTGTATATTATTCACACTGTTGGGCTTTATTGATTTTTGTATGGGTTTCACGTAAACACACATCTGCCAGACTGACCACAGATCAACAATAACATTATCAAAGCTCTGTGGTTTGAAAATATATATATATATAATCCCATTGAGACCTGAAGCCGATTCTACAAATGTCTTCTAAATCCCAACAGTATTCTGAAAAACGTATGTTTCTATATCAGTGGTTCTCAAACTTTTTCATGTCAAGGACCCCCGAAATTATATGTATTTGGCCGACCCCCATCTAAATATATTTTGTTCCAGGGACCCCCAGAAGCAAAATTTTAGTAATTTTTTTTTGCTTTAAAATAATATATATATTCAAAGATTTGCACACATTTTCACGATTTCTCAAAAATAGCAGTTCCTATACAAGCACACATGTGCCAATGTGTAAAATAATGCTTTTTAGCTTAAATCTAAAAATGATGATGCTTCTCCAGGTCTTAATGGGATATATATATATATATTTATTTCCCTTTCTTTTTTTTGCAGACATGAGCGTTTGTTGTGTTTCATTATGACTGACAAGGCATGATGTAATTGACCTTTTCATGTTGTACAGTAGTGAATGACTCAAATCAATTAGCCCATGATATTTTCAAAACTGATTATATAGATAATGACACTGATGTGACAGACAGACTGCTCAAACACTATAACAATATCATCCATATGTTAAACTGTATAATAATCTTATCTATATTATTTATCAAACTGTATAACAATAATATCTTTCACTGTATAACAATGCCACCCATGCAATACCATAC